>NC_053047.1:19842500-20142500 GCF_003473485.1 Medicago truncatula
GTACCAATCAATACCAGATTTCATTTCAAATTCGGAAAAAGTTGTGCTGAAATTCATAAAAATTCACTGTGACCTACGTGCAGTAATATGACCATAACTCATGTTCTATAAATCGTTTTGACGTCAGACCAACGGCATTAGAAAGCTAACATCCATATCTACAACTTTTGTGTTTACACCTAAGACCAATTTTGTACCAATCAATACCAGATTTCATTTCAAATTCGGGGCAGAGATGAAAAGAAAAATAAACCTATATTATGCAACTTCACTTTCATTCAAAATCATCACAATCATCACTCTTAACCCTAATTCTCAAATTCTCAAAAACTCAACCTACAACATGTTAAATACAATTTTCAGAATCATAGACTCAAGATTATTGAATGTTAGTCCCACCCTTACCTTAAGAAATCGATTGCAAGGTTCTCTTCTCGTTCCTCCTCTTCTCTAGGTTTTCTCCCTTTTTCTCCAAAAACTGGTTGTACGTGAAAAAACTATTCTGACTTCTCACTTTTCTCTTTTTATAACCTTAACCTACCTATTTTCTCTTAACTTCATTTATTCACTTAAACTCTTCTAAATTCCCAAATCAGCCCCCAAAGTCTCAATATTCTATTTTATTTTCAAATCTTATTCTATTAAATACTAAAATAAGCCTATCAATAAAATATCAACACATCACCTAATCGTATAAAATCACATAAACCATATAAATATATTCTAAACTCATTAAAATAATCAAATAAAACAAATAATTCAAAGAGGGTGTTACAACTCTACCCCCTTAAAAGAATTTCGTCCTCGAAATTCAAAGCACGCAAGAAAATGAATTCGATTATTGCCAAACCATCTTAAATCATATATAGCCAAATAGAAACTTCAACAAAACATGTAAACCACATCAAAGTTAGTCAATCAAACATGATCACATAATAAACATAACTATTAATCAGAAACACAACAACAATCGATAAAACAGCATAAAGATAGTAATACAACTGTTACTCGACACAACTCGACTCAACTACTTGGTCAGACGGACCGACCTGCTCTGATACCAATTGTAACACCCCGTTTTCCCGACATAAAAATTTCAAAACATTTATTAGAGTAATTCACATAAACGGAATGCTACACTTCTAAAAATCGTAAATGAGATAATTAACTAATTATCTTTCCAAAAGTTATCAACATATTAATTCAAAAACTTCGCAGCGGAATTTATTCAAACTTCTAAAATAATTTTGGCACGAGGGCCTCATCAAAGTATCTCCTAAAAATTCAATTAACAACTTCATCATGTAAATTCATAAGCAATACGTAAGGAATAGAAAAGCATGCAATAAGGTTCCCATCCCGTTACGTATCAGAGCACCTAAGACACACATGGAAGATAGTCCACTCGCGAAAGCAATCTAACAACAACTTATTCTCGATCACCTGCAAGTTACTTATACGAAGAGCAACATTTCCAACCAGAAGGGGTGAGATTTCACATTCAATAATAATAGGCATATAATTCATCAAAAGCATTCAACAACTTACACTCCATCATTCGGTAACATTAACTATTCTTATAAAATTTCATTAATAACTCAATCAATTCTAATTATCATTAACATCATATTCATCACATTATAAACATCATCACATAGCACATAACATAATCATCATCTCATAATAACATAGACCACACAACATAATCATTACTTAACAATAATAATCATATACAACATAACATATTCATCATCACATCATAATACAACAACACATATTCATCATCTTATAATAATATAACTACATCATATTCCTCATCTCATCATAATATAACAACACATATTCATCATCTTATAGTAATATAACAACACATCATAACAACCTCATATACAACATCATAATCAATCATCATAAAACACCACAACAACATCATAATTAATCATCATAACAACATCATAACATAATCATCTTATAACAACATAAACAGCTCATCATCATTGACTAATAATATTCCTTCATACAATGTTTCATCAACAACCCAAGGTTAAATAATAACTTAACAACAACGATACAACTTCAACTTAACAATACATCTTAGACTTCTTATTCATCTTAGACCATCTCGACAAAATGCAACTACGACCTCTTAATCATGAATGTGGTACCAACCAGGGCATCAAGCCCTCAACATATTGAGCGTAAATAGGCTCCAAGAGCATCAAGCCCTCTCCCTTTGCGTATTATGTATAAATATACATTATAGAGCATCAAGCCCTCACCCAACGTAAATGAGTATGCAATGGACTCAACATCTTAACAACTTAACAACTTTGACATCTTAACAACCTAAGACCAATTCTGTACCAATCAATATCAGATTTCATTTCCAATTCGGGGCAGAGATGAAAAGAAAAATCAGAAAAAACAACCTATATTATTCAACTTCACTTTGATTCAAAATCATCACAATCATCACTCTTAACCTTAATTCTAAAATTCTCAAAAACTGAACCTACAACATGTTAAATACAATTTTCAGAATCATAGACTCAAGATTATTGAATGTTAGTCCCACCCTTACCCTAAGAAATCGATTGCAAGGTTCTCTTCTCGTTCCTCCTCTTCTCTAGGTTTTCTCCCTTTTTCTCCAAAAACTGATTGTACGTGAAAAAACTATTCCGACTTCTCACTTTTCTCTTTTTATAACCTTAACCTACCTATTTTCTCTTAACTTCATTTATTCTCTTAAACTCTTCTAAATTCCCAAATCAGCCCCCAAAGTCTCAATATTCTATTTTATTTTCAAATCTTATTCTATTAAATACTAAAATAAGCCTATCAATAAAATATCAACACATCACCTAATCGTATAAAATCACATAAACCATATAAATATATTCTAAACTCATTAAAAATAATAAAATAAAACAAATAATTCAAGGAGGGCGTTACAGTGCTCCCCCATCATCTCTTTGATTAACCCCCCTCACAATATTTTCTCTCTCACACAGTCCTTTCTCTACCAGCCCACGCCTCTCAGAATCATTCACATGGCGATCAAACCGAACCACCTTAGCGAACACTCGAAAGGTCCCAAATGTAACATCATTCAAAGCCTTAGTTAGTTTTTCTACATTTTTCACCTTGCCATAAGGAACAAAGTCGTAAGCCTTCCCTTGCGCATTAAACTTCGTAGCAACAAACAAGTTCTCCAAAATCCCACAAACCTCAAAGCTTTGTCTCAAAATATGATACGGAATGAGTGGAGGTATATTTGTAAAATAAAAAGAAACGTAATTTTTCAAGGCAGAACCTGCAGTATTATGAAGTTGCTGATCACCATTCTGAAATTGAGAACGTTGAAGCCTGGGAAACTCACGTTCATAAAACTCATCAATTCTCTCCAAAATCGTCTGATTCCCTCGATAAAATTCAACTTGCTTCTGTTGCACATGATGAGTCCAAAATTCAGTCTTACTGTTACTTGAATACCTGTTGCATTTGCCTTCAAAATGGTGAAAAGGATGCATGCGATCCCTAGAAGAGCTGCACGACCTGCCATAATAACCAGAAGCTGACCGCGCATAAGGTTCAGGCGAAACCCCTATGTGTTGATACCTTGACCTGTCCTGATAATCTTCCCAATCTTCCAGAAACCTAACATGTCCGTCTAGCTGTTTTCCATGACCTCCGTGCCATCCCGAAACCCGCTGCCTATCCTGACTGTAGCTTCCCTATCCATACGCTTTCCGACGTCGCCGCTGCACCTCACACCAAGGCCCCAATTTCTAGCACCCTGCTTGGAACTCTATCCCACCCGATGTACCTCCCCTCCAGCGAAGAAAAATACTGGCGCGGTGACCCCTACGAAGCTTAGGGTTACCACCTCTCTCTAACGCTCATTCTTTTTCTTCTAATTCTCAATAAAGCTTAGCAATCTTATTATAAATATCATTTTTTCAAGTGATAAGAGAAAGATAAATGTTAAATTACTAGTGTTACATTGATATATTATAGTCCTAACTTCTAATTATCATATTTTTAAGTAATTGCAGTATTGTTATCATCTTTGAAAGTGATAAGAGATAGATTTTACATTGATAAGAGTGTATACTCATAGGTCTCAATTATAAGTAAAAATTAGTCAAACAAAGTTGATGTATTTTATTCAAATCTTAGACCAAATACATCAACTTTTTACATCAATTTTTTTCTTATATTTAAGATTAAAGCTATGAAGCACAAATTTGGACACAAACACTGACATGCCGACATCGCAAATAATTAAAAAAAAGGGTTAATATGTCTTTACCCCCTGTAATTTGGGCGAGTTTCGGTTTACCCCATGTAAAAAAAAAAGTTTAGATTCGAACCCTATAATATGAAGATTCTCCACAAAACATACCTATAATATGAAGATTCTCCACAAAACACCTCTTACCCCTTCCAGACGCTGACTGTAACACTCCGTTTTTCCAACTTGAAATTTTTTACATAATAATCAGAGTAATCAACTTAAATATGATGTCACACTACTTTAAAAGACAAATAGAGTAGAATTACTATTTATTCAAAACATCTCATGTCAACAATTCAAAATACATTGCAGCGGAAAACATTCATTTAACAACGTAATGGCACAACGACCTCAACATAAACAATGAGAACCAATGTGACCTTCTTCATTACAGTTGAAACACACCACATCATCATGCTTGCAATCTGCAATTGCATGTCCTTTTCTACCACAACGGGAACACCGCTTCACATTACCAGTACAAGCATTATTCTTGTGACCTTTCTCTCCACATCGGTAACAAACAACTTCAGTTGGAATCTCTTTCCTCTTGGGTCCCGTCTCATCATTCACCCCCTTCTCACCCTTATTAGCTGGAGCACTGTAAGACTTAGGACGACTCTGTTGATTCTTACCCTTTCGCTCATTCATAATCTTATAATGAGCTTTGATTTCCTCATAAATTCTCCAGCTACTTACCAACTCAGAAAACTGTTTGATCTTCTGATATCCAATTGCTCGCTTAATCTCAGCACGCAAGCCATTCTCAAACTTGATGCACTTCGAAAATGCAGCAGTCTCATTATTGTAGTGCGGATAAAACTTTACCAACTCCACAAACTTAGCAGTATACTCTGTCACTGACATATCACCTTGCTTCAGCCCTATAAATTCAATCTTCTTCTTCCTGCGAACATCTTCCGGAAAGTACCTGTTCAGAAACTCTCTCCTAAACATAGTCCATGTAACAACTTCACCTCCGTTCCCTAGGATTGGTAGAACACTCACCCACCAATCATCAGCTTCCTCCGCTAACATGTGCGTACCAAAGCGCACCTTCTGAACCTCATTGCATTGCATGACCCGGAAAATCCTTTCAACTTCTTTGAGCCACGTCTGAGCTCCATCAGGATCATGCCTTCCCTTGAAAGCAGGTGGACGATTCCTCAGAAAAGTTTCCAACATCCTAACTCCGTCATTAGCGCCAGCACCAGCATTAGGCTGTTGCCCCACAGCTTGAGCTACAACTTCCAATGCAGCAGCAATAACAACATCATTCCTTCCAGCCATCTTGGTTCTCTACACAACAAACAACAATCAGGACAACACAATGATAGTATTTCAACTGTCACACGACACTACGCGACTCAACTACTTGGCCGGACGGACTGACCTGCTCTGATACTAATTGTAACACCCCGTTTGCCCAACTTGAAATTTTTTACATAATAATCAGAGTAATCAACTTAAACAGGATGTCACACTACTTTAAAAGATAAATAGAGTAGAATTACTATTTATTCAACACATCTCATGTCAACAATTCAAAATACATTGCAGCGGAAAACATTCATTTAACAACGTAACACATGGAAATACTAGGTGGTTCATCAACATAATCATAAAAATACGTAACACATGGAAAACAAAGCAAGATCCTCATCCCGTTACGTATCAGAGCAACCTTAAGATGACGCGTGAGAGAGTCAACTCACATCCGCAGCTATTTGATGGGATAAAACCGCAAGTGCACAGTTCTATCGAAGTAGTAAAAATAGAGAATCGTTCTGACAGGGAGTTAGGAATTTAATTGACTTTAGATAATGATTAGACTAAAGGTTTATAAGGTAGAAAAGTTTGGGTTTTTAATTAAAAGCAAATAATGAAATAAAAGATAAAAGCCTTGGGATTATTGGTTCATCCTAACGACAAGTCCTTCTCAAACCAAACTATAAAACTTATAACTTTATGTTAGACCTAATTTCTCAAGACAGTTTCTCTTTTGTTCCTCTAGCAACCAAGCCTATTTCGCTGACTTGATTACTATTAGATTTTGGTTCCTCTAACAACCAAGCCTATTTCGCTGACTTGATTGTTATTAGTTCCCTTGAAGATCGAAACTATATGTCTCAAAGATTGCAAAGCCTATTTCGCTGACTTTGCAATCCTTGTCTAAATTCACTTGTTTGAATATCAAAGCTCCACTTTCGTTTTATGAATTGATATTTGAGATGATGGATAAACAATTATCAAACCCTCCACTTTCGTTTCCATAGTTTGATAATGGTTGATCCATGTTAAAGCGGTGAATTTAGATAAGGAATTAGGGTTACATAAGATTAAGGTTTAAAGCTTGGTTTGATTAGGATTATGTCATTAGACTTATCCAACAATCCCAAGACAAGAGAAGTCTACTCACTGACGTTCATTGTAGACAAGGAGAAGAAGAGAGAAAACATAAAAGTAAATAGCAAGAAAGTAAAATGAACTTTTATTAGAAAGACAATTGTCACATATTGCATTCAAAGAAAAGATGAATATTTGTGATGGATGGCTACTCTATTTATAGCATTTGTTTGACTTAAAATCTAAGCTATTACATTCGGGCTAAAAATAGAGTAGCTTAAAATCTAAGCAAAAGCAGCAAAAGTGACTCTGGAGGGTGGCACGGCCGTGCCAAGCTTCTGACTAGGGGGAGACATATTTTTGTCTCTCAATCTTTATATTTTTGCATCCAATCGGCTCCAAGTCCCTTTCTTTTGCTCCAAGACTCAATCCATCGAATATTCTTTCATGAAATATAATAAAATGCAATTTAAAGTAAACTATCCTAAAAAGGAAATAATAATAATATAAAATCAAATAAAATCTAAATAAAACTAAACTAAAAAGCATATTAAAATAGACAATAAATGACTCATCAAACTCCCCCACACTTGAATCTTTGCTTGTCCTCAAGCAAAAGGCATAAACATAGTAGCACAAACAGTTTTATCAAATGACAATTCAATTAAAGCACATGTCTCCTCAAGGGCTTAAATCTCAAATGTACACTAATCACAAACTCAAGCATTTCTTGTAATTTTTATTCAACCCAACGATCAAGTTTCAAGTGAGTGTGTGTGTGAAGTCCAACCCTTTTCTTGCTCCTGTATAAGATAGGCATTATGAGGAAACATGGTCTAATCCTAGCACTAAACCAACCAAGAAAGGTTCCTTCTATAATTCATATAAGAGAGATGGGAGTATTTGAGAATCTTTGTTCTTTGCCATTTGCACATTTAAGTTCTTTATTTAAGGAATAACATCTTCACATAGGAAGTCGGAGGGCCTACCCCCTTCCCCAATCTAGATTCAATGGTATCCCTTAAAACATCATCTTCACGTAGGAAGTCGGAGGGCCTACCCCCTTCCCCAATCTAGATTCAATGATGCTTTTTTAAAGTTTTTCCTCAAGATAATAATCATCTTCACGTAGGAAGTCGGAGGGCCTACCTCCTTCCCCAATCTAGATTCAATGATGAGATCTTGGAATTTATTTGGCTTTTTGGCTTTTTATGAGCTCCCTCATGTAACGCCCTCTTTGAATTATTTGATTTATTTAATTATTTAATTGAGTCTAAAATTTATTAAGAGTTTAAAATGTATTTATTTGATTATGTGATTTATTAAGTGGCTTATGTTGTTATTTAATATATTAAGATTTGAAAATAGAAATAAGATTGAGTTGAGAGTTTGTTATGAGATTTTAGAGAGTTTTGGGGGAGAAAGAGAAATAAGATAAAATAGAAAAAAGGGTTATAAATAGGAGAAACCTAATTTAGAAAAAACATAACGTAGGATCAATTTTGGAGAAAATGGAGAAAAAGCCGAGAGGAGGGAGAAGATCTAGGAGTGCTGCGATTTTCATCTATAAGGTAAGGGTGGGACTAACATTCAATAATCTTAAGTCATTGATTCTGAAAATTGGATTTAACATGTTGTAGGTTTTAGTTTTTGAGAATTTGGGAATTAAGGTTAAAAGTGGTTAATTGATGATTTTCTAAAATAATGTTTTTGGTCAAGTTTTATATGGTTTTGAGTCTCTTTTGATGTATATAAATGTTTAGATAAATTTTGGAATCAAATTTGGGCATTGGGAAGTCAAAATTGGGATTTTTAGGTGAAAAATTGGTTTTTCCCGAGAGCTGCACAGTGACAGCATCTTCTGTTTCATGTTCTTGCGTCTTTTTCACACGTTTCCGTTTTGAACTGGGTTTTGGTGTAAAAATGAAAGTTGTAGATAATTTTGTTAGCTTTCCAATGGCTTTAGTGTGGAGTAAAAATGATTTTTGGTTTAGGAGTTATGATGAAAATACTCCAAGGAGGTCTTAGTGAATTTTTATGAATTTCAGCACAACTTTGTCCGAATTTGAAATGAAAACTGGTATTGATTGGTACATAATTGGTCTTAGGTGTAAACACGAACGTTGTAGGTATAAATGTTAGCTTTCTAATGCCGTTGGTTTGACTTCAAAAGGATTTATAGAATTTGAGTTATGGTCAAATTACTGAACGTAGGTCACAGTGAATAATTGAATATGATTGATGAATTAGTATATGTATGTATATGTTTGTGAATACGATATTGTCCATGATTGATGAAGTGTTATATGTATATATGATGTTTTAAGATGTTGATTATTATTTGATGTTGTTATATTGTGATATAATTGTATATGCATTACTTGAATTATATGTGAATAATTGAGACGTTGTTGACTTGCATTTGATATTATTATGTCATGCTGTTTTTGTATACTGTTGTGTTGCTGTTGTTATTTATCTAAGCTGCATGAGTCGGTCTAAGTTGATTAAGATGATGAAGTTCCAAATTATTGGATTATATAAGAGGTTGTCGATTTAAGATATTACGAGATCGAGTCCATGCATTAGCATTTCATTGTTGGGGGCTTGATGCCCTGGAGCCTTTGCTCAATTAAGTTGAGGGCTTGATGCCCTGGGAGCCTTTTTACGCTCAAATAAAGTTGAGGGCTTGATGCCCTAGGAGCCTATTTGCGCTCAAAGATTGGTACCACATGCATGATTAGAAGATTAAGTCGCATAGTCAAGAGGTTAAGTTGTCAAGTTATCAAGTTGTCGAGTTGTTAAGTTGTTAAATCATGAAATTGTTTAAAGCTGTGATTCTTTATATGAACTATTAAAGAAGTGAATTATGATATATTATTATCTATGATGAATATTATGATGATTACATGATGTTGTCTATGAGTTGTTAAATATGATTGATGATGCTTATGTTGTTAAATGTAATTGATGAATTATATGCTTAATATTATTATTTGTGAAATCTCACCCCTTCTGTTTGCCCACCATGGGTAACTAACAGGTAGCCAAGAATAGTTGATGTCGTGTGAGCTTTCCTTCTCGTGTGTCTTAGGTGCTCTGATACGTAACGGGATGAGAACTTTGTTATTGCTTTTCTATTCCCTACGTATTGTTTTTGAAGATTTATGACTATGTTTTTAGATTGGATTTTTATGAGACATTTATGAAGAGGCCTTCGTGCCAAAGACTGTTTTAGTTATTGAAATAAATTCCGCTGCGAAGTATTAAAGATCTTGTATTTGAATTTTAAAGGATAAATAATTATTTATTCAGTTTATGATTTTAAGAAAAGAATGTGACATTCCGTTTATGTTGAAAAACTCTGATTATTTATGCGAAATTTTTATGTTGGGAAAACGGGGTGTTACACCTCATACTAACTTATACTACTGACACTTTGAGAATCTTTAAAGGTTAATGTACCACTAAGATTAAAACGTGTTTCCTTAAAATACCTATTCATACATTTACTCAAGGGAAGCAACTTTGTGTTTTTCTCATTGGAGAATTTTATTCACTTTAAAACAAGATGTGGTTATATCAAGAAGACTTAAAACACAAGAGTTTGCTTTCATGTACAAGAATCAACCAAATAAGAGGAGACAATGAAAATTTTGTGTCATGATATTTTCCATAAAAATTAGCTACTTAACCATGCCTTTTACAATAAAACAAAACAAAAGAATAAAGTTCAAGGGAGTTTGGTAACACTACGACTAAAGACACTTTATTAGGCTCCCCCCACACTTAGGAGAAGCATTATCCTCAATGATTCAAAATAAGATAAATAAAGAAGAAGAAGAAGAAGAAGAAGAAGAAGAAGAAGAAGGAGGAGGAGTAGTAGTAAGAGAAGAGAGGAAGAGGAAAGCTCACATTTTCATTGAGTTCTATAGGGAGGACCTTGGAGGTGAAAATGGTGCATCATGTTCCGAAGCATTTGGTTATTTTCTTCGGATATGCGGTTGCCCCTTAGGACATAATTCCTTAGTCCCGACAATTCAACACATTGCCTTAGTTGCTTGGTGCTTATCCTCTCGGCCTCGGTATGCATCCATGCCCATCTTGCATTTTCATTTGTTTATCCGGAATCATGGTCATGGTGCTCCTCATCATGGTACAATTGTGCACCTTCCTCTTCTTGGTGCAAATGTGCATCTTCCTCGCCTTCATTATCGTGTTCTTCATGTACCTGGGGATCATCAACAACATACAACAAATTTTCTTCCACCTCGGTGTTAGTCCGAGATGGGTTAGAAAGTATAATCAAAATAGGCACATTGAGTTTGAGTGCGTAGGACATGGGTGGATGGGGCTTAATGAAGTTCATAAAGATAAGGGTCTCTATGTTAAGCCTATTGTTTCCCTCAATTTTGGTAATCCCTTGGTCCTCACCCACTCCCAATTGCCTAGCTATGTATGTGATGATACCACCCACAACTATCTCTCCCCTACTATCAAACCTATTACCGTCATGGGAAAGGTAATCAAGCAAGTAAAAGCATGTGTTAACGGGGTGGTTGTTAAGCATGGCCCACGACATGAAGAGTTCATCCGTCCTAGTGTTCCCCAATTCGGTCCTACCCCAAATAGTGCAAGTCATTACCCTTTGAAGGTACCTAAGCACCGGGTTGTGAATATGGCTAGCTTTGTTTGAACGTGTGTTAAATTGCCTAAGGTCGGTGATATGTTCCCAAAAGGTGGCGGGTTGATAGTCAACCGGCTTAAGACTTTGATCCCAAGAGTCGTGGATGAACCCCGCGTTAGCGAAGCTCATCTCATCACAAAAGTGTTGGAGAGACATCTCGTAATCAATGTTCATAAGCCGGAAAGAGATTCTATGATTAGGGTTATCAAAATTCATCCTATCCTTTGTAAAAACGATAGAACTTAAAACTCATAGGTGAAATTTTCATAACCCCGCATAGGTCTTAACATAGCAACCCACCCTAATCGTCCTAGAAATTTAAACACATTGTCACTAAGGCCTAATGTAACCAAGTCATAATTATCAGGGTACCTGCAAGGATCTAAAGGTTTAGAGATGAGATTTTTATACCTATCCTTTTGCTTGTTGTCCTTGAATATTATGCCATGATTATTTGCCGGTACTTGCTTCTTTGGAGGAGGTCCTCTTGAAGATGTTGCAACTTCTTTTCCACTTCTTTTGGAAGCCATAGCCTTGACCTTGGTTGGACTTGGTGTGGTTTTGGTGAAGGTTGGGGTTAGTGAATGTTTTTGGTGGAAAGGGTTGGTTTAGTGATGGAGTGAAGGTTTAAGTGAGTTTTAAGAGTTGGTTGATGGAGGTTGGGATTGAATTTGTGAATTTTTGGGTTAGGATAATGGAGGTTGTGAATTTTTTTTTGGATTGGGTGGATGAAAGTTGATTATGTATGGATGGTTGTGGTGGGAATGGTTTTTGTGGTTGAATTGGGTAAGAAATTTTGTGAATTGGTGAAGGTTTGATGGAGATGTGGAGGTTTGAGGTTTTGTGGTTATGGAGGTTTTAGAGAGAAGTTGGAGGGATGAGAGGGGTTTGGTTTGAAGAATGAGGGAAGAAGATGAAGGAAAATGAGGTTTAACCTTACCTGAGGTCGGGCACGGCCGTGCTGAGGTTGGCACGGGCCGTGCCAAGTTCCTGGAGTTTGGCTTGTTTTTGGAAGGGCAAGGTCTGGCACGGCCGTGCCAGTGTGAGCACGGGCCATGCCAAGGTTCTGGAGACCGGGACTTCAAAAATTTTCTTTTTCTTGAATCATTCTTGGACAATTACCTACAAAATAACTTAAAATAAATAGAAACAAATAAAACAAAAGCAATTAAATGCGTGGGTTACCTCCCACGAAGCGCTCGTTTAAAGTCATTAGCTTGACGGTCAAAGGGTTTCTCTATCCTATACCCAATCTTTCAAAAAGGGATAATGGCATCAAACTGACATTCTCCCCCAAATCACACATGGCTCTTTCTATAATCTCGGATCCTATGACAGATGGTTTGGAAAAACTCATAGGATCCTTAAGTCTAGATGGCAATTTGTCTTGAATGATTTCAATAAGTTTCCTAAACTGCTCATCTAGTTTGGACTCATCAAACCCTTGTGGGAAAGGAATTTTTGGCTCATAAGGTGGTGATATGTTAGGCTTTTCACTTTCTATCACAACTTTCTCACTTTGTGGCTTTTCACTCTCTACCTCTAATTGTTTACCATCCCTAAGTGTAACATCATTCGGTTGACCCTTTTGGGTTAGCCTTAGGTTGGCTCGAAAGGATTATGGAGGTTTGGGAGGGAGAGGCTACGTGAGGGATTTGAATCTCTATCATTTTGTTGTGAGTACAAAGAGAATCTACTTTTGAGGAAATCCTATTGAGAGAGTCCTTCAAATTTCTAGCTTGGAGTTCAAATTCTTTGTTGTGCCTAAACCCTTGATTATAATGAGCATATGTTACTTGCTCAGGACTTCTAACAACACTACCTAATTGACCAGTATGACCAAATATTCCATAACAAGGAGGAAAAACAGGGGAATGAGTCCAAGGATAATAATAATTTTGAGCCATGCCTGAAATCAGAATGGTTATGGATAAAAATTAATAAAATAAAATAAAATAAAAATAATAAAGAAAGGGAGAGAGAGAGAGAGATATAAAAATAAATAAAAAAGATAATTAGAAAAGGAAATAAAATATTTTATAAATATATGTATATATAAAAAAAAATTAAAAAAATAAAATAAAATAAAAAGATAAGAAAAGGAAATAAAATATTTTATAAATATATATATATATATATATATATATATATATTTTAGACTAACCACTATTAAAAAGTTAATCAAATTACAATAACTCCCTGGCAGCGGCGCCAAAAATTTGATGGGATAAAACCGCAAGTGCACGGTTCTATCGTAGTAGTAAAAATAGAGTATCGTTCCGACAGGGAGTTAGGAATTTAATTGACTTTAGATAATGATTAGACTAAAGGTTTATAAGGTAGAAAAGTTTGGGTTTTTAATTAAAAGCAAATAATGAAATAAAAGATAAAAGCCTTGGGGTTATTGGTTCATCCTAACGACAAGTCCTTCTCAAACCAAACTATAAAACTTATAACTTTATATTAGACCTAATTTCTCAAGACAGTTTCTCTTTTGTTCCTCTAGCAACCAAGCCTATTTCGCTGACTTGATTACTATTAGATTTTGGTTCCTCTAACAACCAAGCCTATTTCGCTGACTTGATTGTTATTAGTTCCCTTGAAGATCGAAACTATATGTCTCAAAGATTGCAAAGCCTATTTCGCTGACTTTGTAATCCTTGTCTAAATTCACTTGTTTGAATATCAAAGCTCCACTTTCGTTTTATGAATTGATATTTGAGATGATGGATAAACAATTATCAAACCCTCCACTTTCGTTTCCACAGTTTGATAATGGTTGATCCATGTTAAAGCGGTGAATTTAGATAAGGAATTAGGGTTACATAAGATTAAGGTTTAAAGCTTGGTTTGATTAGGATTATGTCATTAGACTTATCCAACAATCCCAAGACAAGAGAAGTCTACTCACTGACGTTCATTGTAGACAAGGAGAAGAAGAGAGAAAACATAAAAGTAAATAGCAAGAAAGTAAAATGAACTTATATTAGAAAGACAATTGTCACATATTGCATTCCAAGAAAAGATGAATATTTGTGATGGATGGCTACTCTATTTATAGCATTTGTTTGACTTAAAATCTAAGCTATTACATTCGGGCTAAAAATAGAGTAGCTTAAAATCTAAGCAAAAGCAGCAAAAGTGACTCTGGAGGGTGGCACGGCCGTGCCAAGGCTAGCACGGGCCGTGCCAAGCTTCTGACTAGGGGGAGACATATTTTTGTCTCTCAATCTTTATATTTTTGCATCCAATCGGCTCCAAGTCCCTTTCTTTTGCTCCAAGACTCAATCCATTCAATATTCTTTCCTGAAATATAATAAATGCAATTTAAAGTAAACTATCCTAAAAAGGAAATAATACTAATATAAAATCAAATAAAATCTAAATAAAACTAAACTAAAAAGCATATTAAAATAGTCAATAAATGACTCATCACTATTCCTAGTTATCTGCACGTTACCCACGTAGAGGCAACATTCAAACAGAAGGGGTGAGATTTCAAATTCAATAATAATAAGCAATATAATTCTATAAAAGAATTTAACAACACATAACAACATCTATTCATCATTAGGAATGCTAATAAACAATAATTTAGATAAGAGAATTTATCAACATAAAACAACAACAAATCATCATCAACAATAGTTCACATAATTCCAACTACAATTCATCAATCATTTCGACAACTTGACAACACGATGACAACAACGACAATGCAACGACAACAACATCAACTTGACAATGCAACGTCAACAAAATCAACTTAACAATGCAATATGCACGTGGTACCAATCAGAGCATCAATCCCTCAACTTGAAATGAATGATTATACATTCCAGAGCATCAAGCCCTCTACTTTAATATGAATGATTATTCATTCCAAAACATCAAGCCCTCTACTTTAATATGAATGATTATATATTCCAGAGCATCAAGCCCTCTACTTTAATATGAATGATTATACATTCTAGATCATCAAGCCCTCAACTTTAATATTTATGCATGAACTCGGCAACAAATGCAACAACAACCAACGACTTCGACGACTTCGACAACATCTTACAACTTTAACGACATTAACGACAACTTGCAACTTTAACAACATTGACGACATCAGCGGCAACAACAACAATGACTTTGCATCATAATATCATAATTCATCAATATATACATCCATATAATAATTCATCAATCATGAACAACATCATATAACATCATATTCATCAACATATACATTCATATATTAGTTCATCAATCAAAGATATTCACGTCAAACCAAGTTAGATTCATCACAACTTAGGTTAAATACTTTTAAACACCTTAATTGAACTCACAGTACACAAGCTTTGAAGTTTGAGACAATCCATAAGTTTGGGGTTGACTTAGAAATAGTTATGCGGAATTTTCATAAACTTTCACTAAGACCTCCTTGGAGTATTTTCATCATAACTCAAAAACCAAAAATAATTTTCAAGTCAAACCAAATCCACTGGAAAGCTAACACAATTATCTAAAACATTCATGTTTACACCGAAAGCAAATTCAAAACAAAAAAGGGTGAAAATTATGAATATTTTCCAGATTTGCCTGACAGAAAATCGGTGGCCGATTTTCGTCGAACCAAAGCTGGAAAATCAGCTCAGAAATCGGTGGCCGATTTTGGCAACTCGGTGGCCGATTTTGAGCTTCACAACAACTCAAAAATCAGATTAACAATGCGTTTTCACTTAAGAATCACTCTTAAATCACTAGACTCAAACACAAGACTCCCAAATTTGATAAGAAACATCACATATTGTTATTCTACAACCTGAACATCAATTCTTATGTTAATTCATTGAATTACATACACTTTCAACAATCAAATTGCAATTCAAAATCCTAACTTCTTTTCAAAACTCTAACTTCTTTTCACAACCCTAACTTCATTAACATCTTAATTTCAAAAATCAATTCTACAATTAAAACAACCAATTACAACTTCTAAACCTAATTCCTAAATTTCCAAAACTACAACCTACCACCTGTTAAATCCAGTTTCAGAATCATACAACTTAGAATTAGAGAAAGTTAGTCCCACCCTTACCATATATTGATTGATTGCAAGGTTCTACCACTTTCTCTTCTCTTCTCTTGGTTTCTCCATTTTCTCCCAAAAACTTGTTTCACGTGAAAACTATCTGACTCTTAGTTTTCCCTATTTTTATTTCCTTAATCAATTTTCTTTATTCTACTTAATTTCACTAAACTCCTCTAAATTCTAATTCAGCCCCTCAAGTCTAATTATTCTATTCTTAATCAATTTCTACTAAATAATAAATAAAGCCACTTATCAACATAACAACATAACAACTTAACACATAAACAATTAAATCATATAATTAGCCTCTAAACCCAATAATATAATTAAATAATTAAATAGGGCGTTACACTTACGTGGCATGCCACTGTGTAATTATTTTATTTTTATTTTTTTTAAAACCTGACACGTGTGTAATGGACACTGACGTGGTTAAAATCAAAGAATCTTATTTTACATGGTTGAAATCTAAACTTTTTTTTTTTTACAAGGGATAAGCTGGAAATCGTCCAAATTACATGGGATAAAGACATATTAACCTTTAAAAAGTTCATAGTTCAGTGTAATTATGTGTTGGTGTTGGACACGTGACACACGCCTAATCTGAATAATGTATGTACTTCATAGCATCTGAGAGACTATTACTACACTGATTATTAAATACCAATAATGAAATCATACACTTGAAAGTTAATTATTTTACTACTCACAGAGCAAATGAACGGACATGATGAAAAGATTCCCAACTTTGTTTTTTCCTCACAACTTGTAACACTATAGTACTAATATTAATTGTTAATATTGTTGTTTTCCTCAGCCACTACACAACTTGTTCTAATCCTCACTGTCATGTACAATAATTATTGTTTTTTTTAGAGTTGCCAAGTTTGAAGTTTGAAAAGTAACACGAGAACCTTTCATAGATAATAATTGAAAACAAATAATTTAGCATATTCATCTTCCTAAAGCAAACTTTGATTCATATCCTCACTGTCCAAACTTTGATTCATTTCTGTTCACTTACCTGCAAAATGACTGATGTTTTACTTGGAACTGTGATTCAAATCCTCGGATCTTTTGTTCGAGAGGAGCTTTCGACCTTTTTGGGTGTTGGAGAATTGACACAAAAGTTATGTGGAAATCTCACCGCAATTCGTGCTGTCCTCCAAGATGCTGAAGAGAAGCAAATAACAAGCCGTGTTGTGAAAGATTGGCTGCAGAAGCTGACTGATGTTGCTTATGTTCTTGACGATATATTGGATGATTGTACAATAAAATCAAAAGCACATGGAGACAACAAGTGGATCACCCGTTTCCATCCTAAGATGATTTTGGCTCGTAGGGATATTGGAAAGAGGATGAAGGAGGTTGCTAAAAAGATTGATGTTATTGCTGAAGAAAGGATCAAGTTTGGATTACAAGCGGTAGTCATGGAAGATCGCCAACGAGGAGATGATAAATGGCGCCAAACTTTTTCTGTCGTCACTGAACCGAAAGTATATGGAAGAGATCGTGACAGAGAGCAAGTTGTTGAGTTTCTTCTAAGTCATGCTGTCGATAGTGAAGAACTCTCTGTCTATTCCATTGTTGGTGTTGGTGGGCAAGGAAAAACAACACTTGCTCAAGTGGTGTTCAATGAGGAAAGGGTAGATACACACTTTAACTTGAAAATATGGGTGTGTGTTTCTGAGGATTTTAATATGATGAAAGTTTTGCAGTCCATCATAGAATCCACCGATGGAAAAAATCCAGATCTCTCGTCTTTAGAATCAATGCAAAAGAAGGTTAAAAATATTTTGCAAAACAAAAGATATCTACTTGTTCTTGATGATGTGTGGAATGAAGACCAAGAGAAATGGAATCAGTTCAAGTATTTTCTGCAACGTGGAAATGGCACGAAAGGTGCATCAGTTTTGGTCACAACCAGACTTGACATTGTTGCATCAATCATGGGAACTTATCCTGCTCATCATTTGTTAGGCTTATCTGATGATGCCATCTGGTATTTGTTTAAACAAAAAGCTTTTGAAACAAATAGAGAAGAGCGTGCAGAGCTTGTGGCAATAGGCAAGGAGTTAGTGAGAAAATGTGTGGGTTCGCCTCTTGCTGCCAAAGTACTAGGAAGCCTTTTTGCGCTTTAAAAGTGAGGAACATCAATGGCTTTCTGTAAAGGAAAGTAAGTTTTGGAGCTTATCCGAGGACAATCCTATCATGTTTGTTTTGAGACTCAGCTACTTTAATTTAAAATTATCACTGAGGCCGTGTTTTACTTTTTGTGCGGTTTTTCCTAAGGATTTTGAAATGGTGAAGGAAGAACTGATCCATCTTTGGTTGGCTAATGGATTCATCTCTTCCGTTGGAAATTTAGAGGTGGAGCATGTTGGTCATGAAGTGTGGAATGAATTATATGCGAGATCATTTTTTCAAGAAGTAAAAACTGATAAAAAGGGTGAGGTTACATTCAAAATGCATGATTTAATTCATGATTTAGCTCAGTCCATTACAGGAGAAGAATGTATGGCTTTTGATGATAAAAGCTTGACTAATTTGACTGGTAGAGTTCACCATATAAGTTGTTCCTTTATTAATTTGTATAAACCATTCAACTACAACACCATCCCTTTTAAGAAAGTTGAATCTTTGCGAACTTTTCTTGAGTTTTATGTGAAGCTTGGAGAGTCAGCTCCATTCCCATCAATACCTCCTCTTAGAGCATTGCGTACAAGCTCTTCGGAACTTTCGACACTAAAGAGTTTGACACATCTAAGGTATTTGCAAATTTGTAGAAGTTTCATCAAGACCTTGCCAGAGTCTATTTGTAGGTTGCAGAATTTGCAAATACTGAAACTTGTTAACTGTCCTTTACTTTCTAGTCTTCCCAAAAAATTGACACAACTTCAAGATCTCAGGCATCTTGTGATTAAAGATTGCTATTCATTAGATTCAATGCCTTCCAAAATCAGTAAGTTAACTTGTCTCAAAACTTTAAGCACTTTCATTGTGGGTTTGAAGGCGGGGTTTGGTTTAGCAGAGTTACATGACTTACAACTAGGAGGCAAGCTACACATCAGAGGCCTTGAGAATGTATCTAGTGAATGGGATGCTAAAGAAGCTAATTTGATTGGTAAAAAGGAGTTAAATCGCTTGTACTTGTCATGGGGTAGTCACGCTAATTCGCAGGGTATTGATACTGATGTTGAGCAAGTACTTGAAGCCCTTGAGCCTCACACTGGTCTCAAGGGTTTTGGGATTGAGGGTTATGTGGGAATACATTTTCCACATTGGATGAGAAATGCATCTATTTTGGAAGGCTTGGTCGATATTACATTCTACAACTGTAACAACTGTCAGCGGCTTCCTCCACTTGGTAAATTACCTTGTTTAACCACTCTTTATGTATTTGGAATGAGAGATTTAAAGTACATTGATGATGACATATATGAATCTACATCCAAGAGGGCTTTCATTTCATTGAAGAATTTAACTCTGCTTGGTTTACCAAACTTAGAGAGGATGTTGAAAGCGGAAGGCGTAGAGATGCTACCACAACTTTCCTACTTTAACATTTCAAATGTTCCCAAGTTGGCATTGCCATCCCTTCCATCTATTGAACTCCTTGATGTTGGTGAAAATAAATACCGGTTCTTGCCTCAATATAAAGTTGTGAGTTTATTCCCAGAGAGAATTGTGTGTAGTATGCATAATCTTAAATTACTTATCATTGGCAACTTCCATAAACTCAAGGTATTACCTGATGATCTTCACTGTCTTAGTGTCCTTGAGGAGCTTCACATTTCAAGGTGTGATGAACTTGAGTCTTTTTCGATGCATGCGTTGCAAGGTATGATTTCTCTTCGAGTTTTAACCATTGATTTATGTGGTAAATTAATATCCTTGTCAGAAGGTATGGGAGACTTGGCTAGTCTTGAGAGACTTGTAATCCATGGTTGTTCACAACTTGTTTTACCAAGTAAAATGAACAAGCTGACTTCCCTTCGTCAAGTGAATATTTCCCACTCCGGTAGAAACAACCGGATATTACAGGGCTTAGAAGTTATCCCCTCCCTACAAAATTTGACTCTATCATACTGTGATCACTTGCCGGAATCATTGGGAGCCATGACTTCTCTTCAAAGAGTAGAAATCATTTCGTGTACAAATGCAAAGTCGCTACCAAATAGCTTTCAAAATCTCATAAACTTGCATACATTGCTTATTGTTGGATGTTCTAAGTTGGAGAAACGATGCAAGAAAGGAACTGGGGAAGATTGGCAAAAGATAGCTCACGTTCCTGAATTGGAGTTAATTGCAAAAAAAACATACTAGAGTAATATACTGAATCCCTTGCTTATTTCATCTGTCTTTATGTAGCACCGACACTTTTCTTTTAAGGCTTATCCCGATGTCTCACACTTACACCGGAACGACGTATGTAGTTACATTGAATCACTTGACTTCTATTTTCTCAAATTATTATCAGTGTCTAATGTTTGTGTTAGTATCGTGTCTAATTAATATCCATGTGTCACTCGGTGCTTCATAGATCATGTTTTTCTCCCAAATGTATGATGATTTCTGACATATTGAAACTCTTGATGCAGTGCGTAATTGGAAGGAGGAAGATAGAAATATTTTGCGCCATCGTTATCAGGCTATCGAGATATCTTCGAGGAATGAGTTTCAATGTATAGTTGATGCATTGTGAATGAACTTAATGGGATATATAGATAACAATCGTATATATGCATATTGTAGATTGAACTTATGATAGAGTAGTTCTAAACATGCATATTGTGCAGATGTGCATTATATAGATAGATTCAGGATGAAATATAATCATAGAAAGATGTAAATTATTTATAAGATCAACACACTTGGGTCTTATCATTAATTGTTGTTCCTACTCAGAAGCACTGTGGTCTTCAATTGTTGATTTTAAGAATCATCGTTGACATATTATCATTTCATCAATGTAGCTAGTTTTGATTTGTACTGATATTTGATGCAAGTGAAATGTAACTAATTGGTTATTTCATCAATGACCTTTAAACTTATTTTTTTAAATATCGGTATCCAACCCTAAAATCGACTTATCTGAAGGATTTAATTCCATCGTCCACTTGTTAGACCTCATTTAGGCGGTGTTTGGTACAAGAGAATTTTCAAAGAGAGAGTTACCTAAGAGAGAAATAGCAGAGAAAGGGTACAAAATTCATAGCCAGACTTAGTTCACAAAAATTATCCTCATTTCATGAGAGCACTCTCCAAAATTTCAAGCCAACATCATTAGACCAACCCAAATGACTTAATCATCATTTAACATTATTCGTCATTGTTGTTCAAAAAACATTATTCGTCATTCTTTGAGTTTAAGATTGTAAATTATAATCAGGTATGAGGGTCCAAGTGTTGAATAGTAGGAACTATCCATAATACATTGACTACATTCAATGCAACAGGAAAAAACTGGAGGAATATATGAGATGAAAAAAGAAGGAAAATGAAGGTACTACTAGGACATGTTAGGTGTGTAGATTAAGAAATTCTTGAGTTCACCACCTTGATTAAATGACAATCTAGCTCTACATATTTTTTCTATTATAGTGAACATAATTGTTTATGGTACTTAATGCAGACAAGTTATCAAATAAAACTTTCATCGGTTGTAATCTTTTCAAAGCCTGGTGGATTGTTCATGTACACCACTTCTTATAGAACAGGGTTGAATGCAGTCAGAAGATTAGGACTACAGTGCTCAGTTACATTTGGTCTGTTCAATGAAGATCCTACTGTCCAGATTTAAAGTTTTTATTTTACATTTATAAACAATTAAAATACTATATTATTAAAGTTTATATTATTAATAACGTTAAAATACTATATTTTGTTTTTGTATTTTCAATTTATCATTAGGGTTAATGGTGTTTTACCCCCCCTGTAATATATGTCATTTTTTGTTTTCCCCCTTTAAAATATAGTCGATTTTTTGGAATACCCTCCTAATAGGTCATAAAAAAACGAAAAAATTCTCCAAAAAATAATAAAGTCGTTTTTTTATGACCTATTAGGGGTATTCGAGAAAAAAAAATATTTTACAGGGGGGTAAATAAAAAAAAAAAATTACAGGGGGAATACCAAAAATGACCTATATTACAAGGGGTAAAGCACCATTAACCCTTATCATTAAATTTGTCATAATGCTCTTCAAATACATTATATTTACCTCCTTCCAAATACATTATACATAAATAATGTTATTTTATATCATTTCAATATTAATTTTTTCAAAAATACATTAAAGATTTTTTATCCTATTTATTTGTATCACCTGAATTTTTTTTCTTTCTAACATTTAGATCCTCTATCTTTTAAAGCCTATACAAGTTAATCATTTTTATATTAAAAAAAAATGATTTGGCTAACCTCATAAGATTATTAATAATAATTTTATTGTTAAATAATTTATTTTACTAAAAAATAATTTCGGTGTTGTGGAATGAAAGGAATGATAAGATTTTTAGAAATAGATAAACTAATTTGCCACAAATGCTAGATAAAGTGAAATCAACTTCTTTGTGGTGGTTAAAGGCTAGCAATGCTGTATTTAGTTTTGGTACTCATCACTGGTGGTCAAGCCCGCTTTTATGTCCAGGTATTGACTAATTTGGTTGTAATTTTGTTTGGACCTTGACATTTTCGTGATTGTTTGGCACACCTTGTGCGGTAACAATTACGGTGTCCGTGTTAATATATCTCATTTTTGTTTCTTCAAAAAAAAAATTATTTTACTAAAAAACCCAAAAAAAAAATAAAAAATACAACATTCATCTTCAATCTTCTTCATCGACTTTCACCACACTAATCACAAAACCTCCCGATTTCTATGGATCACCATGTGGAATTGAAATCTCACATAGCAAGCAAGAAATAGTGAAAAATATAAATTGAGTGAGAAATTTGTTATTTTTCTGGTTTCACTGAAAAACCAAATCCAATCTGCAGAGTGCATCTATACCTATTATTAAAGACAAAACATGGATTTGGTGTAGCCTATTTTTACTGCATAAAATACCCTTCACAATTTTTGTTTTAATTTTCTTTTTTCTGAATTCAGTTTTTATTTTGACGTTAAATTTAGTTTTGCCTCAAATATCTTCAATTGGGATCAAAGTAACTTAAACTGGCCGCAGTATTTATCATAATTAAGTCAGAGACAAATCGCAACCAACTTTTTTTAGACGACAAATTGCAAACTATTTTCCATCCCAATTCCAACATTCCATCCTACCACCACAATATTCTGTGATTATATGCTAATGGGTCTTGCTCTTCATCTATTTAAAACTACTCCACATAATCATTTTCCAAAAAAAAAAATTCAAAAACGAAAATTGAACTGATTTTTTTTAAGAGATGAAATGGTTTTTAATGGGGGACAGAAGTTAGAGACGGAAAAGAAATGAGAAATGGGAAGGTGATGACATTTTCCTTGCCACAAGCAAAGTCAGCGACGGAATGGAGCGGCAGCCCGTATGGATTTGCTCTTCGACTTTTTGATGGGATAAAACCGCAAGTGCACGGTCTTACCGAAGTAGTAATAAAAATATCGTTCTGACAGAGAGTTATGAATTCAATTATCTTTTAACAATGATTAGAATTAAAGTTTAAAAGATTGTAAGTTGTATTTTTGAATAATTAAAAGAAAATAACAATAATAAAATAAAAGAGGTGCCTTGGGATTATTGGTTCATCTAATTGACAAGTCCTTCACAAACCAAACTATTAAACTTATAACATTGAATCACTTGACTTCTATTTTCTCAAATTATTATGAGGATCTATGTGTCTATGTCTGTATAATGTCTGATATCTTTGTGTCACTCAATGCTTCATAGATCTTGTTTTTCTCCCAAATGTATGATGATTTCTGACATATTGGAACGCTTGGTGCAGGGCGTGATTGGAAGGAGAAAGATATTTTACCAAACATATTTCTAAATAATTTCATCATTAACAATCCAAAAAAATATATATCATTGAGACATTTTACCAAACACATAGAGTGCAATTTTCAAACAACTAAGAAATCTAACAATTTCTAAACCATAAACTAGCACATTTCACTCTAAACAACATCTAAAATGCAATTCCTAACTTAATTCATCTTTAACAATCATCAAAACTAACATGCAAGCCAAATTTCTAAAAACTTAAAATATCTAATTTCTTTAAAAAAAATCACAAAATTTGAACAAAAATTAAGCAATGATGTAGAATAAGCAACACTTGTTCAATTGCGTGATTTGATGATGATTTGCTTGAGTTTGGTGAAATTCGCACTTGGAGGGGAAAAAATCGTATTTGAGAAGTTTGAAAATATATATGGGAGTTTTGATTATGTTTTGCTGTATAAACACTAAAGTTACGCTGCGTGACTTAACTAACGCGGCGTGACTTAAGTGGCGCAGCATCATAATGTGTGTTAGTTAAATTACGTTGTGTGACTTAAATAACGTAGGGGCATTAATGTCCATTCAACGGGTGGAAATGAAAAGTAGAGCGGTATTTTTATTATAATTAGGCTAAACTTCACTTTTCGCCCTCTAAGTTTTAAAATGTTGCGATTTTGGCCCTCTATTAAAAAAATGGCAAAAGTGACCCCCTATGTTTAGGGAAATATGCTCTTTTGACCCCCTAACATAAGGGAAATATGCTTTTTGACCCCTCATCTTTACAAAAAGTTGCGATTATGGCCCCTTTTTTAGGACACGTGGCGTCTTCTCAACAATTTTGGGATGAAGGGGGCCAAAATTGCCATTTTTTTAAATAGGGGGCCAAAATCGCAACATTTTAAAACATAGGGGGACGAAAAGTGCACTTTAGCCTTATAATTATCTCATTTTTTCAAGTAAGTACAATATTATTATCATCTTTTCAAGTGATAAGAGAAAGTGTAAAAAAAAAAAAAATTGATAAGAGAAAGATAATGTTAAATTACTAGTCTTACATTGATTCTCTCAAAAATTGTTCTCTAAAAAAAAAGTAATTCCAGTATTATTATCATCTAAACGTGTTTAACGGCGCATTTTGTTGTCGATTTGTGTTTTCACTTATATGTAATTTTTATATATATATACTTCCCTTCCAAAAATTATTCACATAGAAAACAAAAGAAGCAGCACTACAAATACAGCAAAGACTTTGGAATGCTGTCAAGTAAACATGATTTGCGTGTAAGGTCGGGATCCACCATGAAGACAATGACAATTTCAAAAAAGCAGATTTACAAACTTTATTAAAGTATCTTTCTAAATAAATGTATTAAACTTACAAACCATAAGGAGAAAAAGGAAAGAGAGTGAAGATAACGCTAAAGACTTTGAGAGTCTTTCATAAAAAACAAAATAAGGTGACTTGGAAATTTCTTAGTCTTTTTTCTTAATCAAACAATCCTTTTTATTTTTATTTTTTTATGTTCAAGACAAATGCTAATTATTAATTATCTTTTGACAAGATGTTAGTAATTATTGTTAAATTTATAATGAGTTGTGATATTTGTACAACCATATCTAACAATTTTAATGACAACTTTTATTTACTCTCTTTCTATTGGTTCAAAACAATAGAGAGAGAAAAAGGAATAGAGAGATTAAGAATATAATGTGAGTATGAGAGAGAAAGTTGTTAAAAAGTTGTCAAAAAGTGGATGTAGATATATCATTTCTCATCTATGATAAACCGTAGTCAAGAAACATTGATAGGAGTATACTCTATACACCTTCGTCTCAAATAGAAACAAAAATTGGTCAAACTACAAAGTTGATATATTTGATTCCAATCTTACACTAAATACATCAATTCTTTTATCAACTTTTTTCGTATATTTAAGATTTGGGAAAATATTACATCCAGTGACGTTGCAAGGACCCTAGGGCAGGAGTTCAAAGGCGGATCAATAGTTCAAGGCGGATCGAACAAAGCTCTTCATACAATGTTAACAATATAGATACAAAATAGAGAAAGAGAATAAAAACAACAAATACGGCTAGAGTTTCATAAAATATCAATAGTTTAACATTACAAAAGGTTATAAGAGAATATACAATAAAACTTAATGCACTTTAACTTACTAATATATTGGCTCAATAACTGAAGCCCAATAGTTTATTATCTAACAATCATAAAAGTCTCTTGTTCAATTCTCTCTGATGCATTATCAATGTCTCATGTTCTATTCTTCTCTCTGATGCAATTTAGGTAGGCTAGTCTTGATTCTTAAAAAAAAAATCATACCCTCATTCTTAATTATATTCACATATTAGGAAAAAAAATCCCAAAATATAAACTATCTTTTAAT
This sequence comes from Medicago truncatula, assembly GCF_003473485.1. NCBI lineage: Eukaryota > Viridiplantae > Streptophyta > Magnoliopsida > Fabales > Fabaceae > Medicago > Medicago truncatula. The sequence goes on from NC_053047.1 coordinate 19,869,271, forward strand.
TTCCTAAAGGAATTAATATATTTTTTTCTAGCATAAATCTAATTAAAACAACCTATAAGAGAAACAAGTGTACACAATAGTGTACACAAACTAACTATCTGTCATTTGGGAGTGTGTTTTGCAAATATAATTGAATAAAAGTGAGAGAAATTTCGGTGTGCGTGGTAAGGTGAAAAGCAAGGCAAGCTTTTGTGAAAAGAGCATGTGCAATATTGGTGGGAATTAGAAAATTAGAGGGGATTCACGTGGCTCGCTCCGCCACTGATTACAGCACTAATTATCAATTATCAATAATGAAGTCATAGTCATAACTTTGAAAGTGAACAAATTTACTATCCAGAAAATGAACAGACATGATGAAAAGATTCCCAACTTTGTTTTTTCCTCACAACTTGTAATATTATACTATTGTTCTTGTTTTCCTCAGCCACTTCACAACTTATTTTAATCCTCACTTTTTTTTAGGGATATTTTAATCCTCACTGTCATGTGCAATAATTATTATTTGTTTAGAGGAGCCAAGTTTGAAAAGTAACACGAGAATCTTTAATAGAGATAATAATTGAAAACAAATAATTTAGCATCTTCATCTTCCTAAAGCAAACTTTGATTCATATCCTCACTGTCCAAACTTTGATTCATTTCTGTTCACTTACCTGCAAAATGACTGATGTTTTACTTGGAACTGTGATTCAAATCCTCGGATCTTTTGTTCGAGAGGAGCTTTCGACCTTTTTGGGTGTTGGAGAATTGACACAAAAGTTATGTGGAAATCTCACCGCAATTCGTGCTGTCCTTCAAGATGCCGAAGAGAAGCAAATAACAAGCCGTGTTGTGAAAGATTGGCTGCAGAAGCTAACTGATGTTGCCTATGTTCTTGATGATATATTGGATGATTGTACAATAACATCAAAAGCACATGGAGACAACAAGTGGATCACCCGTTTTCATCCTAAGAAGATTTTGGCTCGTTGGCATATTGGAAAGAGGATGAAGGAGGTTGCTAAAAAGATTGATGTTATTGCTGAAGAAAGGATCAAGTTTGGATTGCAAGCGGTAGTCATGGAGGATCGCCAACGAGGAGATGATGAATGGCGCCAAACTACTTCAGTCGTCACTGAACCGAAAGTATATGGAAGAGACCGTGACAGAGAGCAAGTTGTTGAGTTTCTTCTAAGTCATGTTGTGGATAGTGAAGAACTCTCTGTCTATTCCATTGTTGGTGTTGGTGGGCAAGGAAAAACAACACTTGCTCAAGTGGTGTTCAATGATGAAAGGGTAGATACACACTTTAACTTGAAAATATGGGTGTGTGTTTCTGAGGATTTTAATATGATGAAAGTTTTGCAGTCCATCATAGAATCCACCGATGGAAAAAATCCAGATCTCTCGTCTTTAGAATCAATGCAAAAGAAGGTTAAAAATATTTTGCAAAATAAAAGATATCTACTTGTTCTTGATGATGTGTGGAATGAAGACCAAGAGAAATGGAATCAGTTCAAGTATTTTCTGCAACGTGGAAATGGCACGAAAGGTGCATCAGTTTTGGTCACAACCAGACTTGACATTGTTGCATCAATCATGGGAACTTATCCTGCTCATCATTTGTTAGGCTTATCTGATGATGCCATCTGGTATTTGTTTAAACAAAAAGCTTTTGAAACAAATAGAGAAGAGCGTGCAGAGCTTGTGGCAATAGGCAAGGAGTTAGTGAGAAAATGTGTGGGTTCGCCTCTTGCCGCCAAAGTACTAGGAAGTCTTTTGCGCTTTAAAAGTGAGGAACATCAATGGCTTTCTGTAAAGGACAGTAAGTTTTGGAGCTTATCCGAGGACAATCCTATCATGTCTGTTTTGAGACTCAGCTACTTTAATTTGAAATTATCACTGAGGCCGTGTTTTACTTTTTGTGCGGTTTTTCCTAAGGATTTTGAAATGGTGAAGGAAGCACTGATCCATCTTTGGTTGGCTAATGGATTCATCTCTTCCGTTGGAAATTTAGAGGTGGAGCATGTTGGTCAAGAAGTGTGGAATGAATTATATGCGAGATCATTTTTTCAAGAAGTAAAAACTGATAAAAAGGGTGAGGTTACATTCAAAATGCATGATTTAATTCATGATTTAGCTCAGTCCATTACAGGAGAAGAATGTATGGCTTTCGATGATAAAAGCTTGACTAAGTTGTCTGGTAGAGTTCACCATATAAGTTGTTCCTTTATTAATTTGAATAAACCATTCAACTACAACACCATCCCTTTTAAGAAAGTTGAATCTTTGCGAACTTTTCTTGAGTTTGATATGTCCCTTCCTAATTCAGCTATGTTGCCATCAATACCTTCTCTTAGAGCATTGCGTACATGTTCTTCGCAACTTTCGACACTAAAGAGTTTAACACATCTGAGGTACTTGGAAATTTGTAGCAGTTATATCTATACCTTGCCTGAGTCTGTTTGTAGTTTGCAGAATTTGCAAATACTGAAACTTGTTAATTGTCCATATCTTTGTATTCTTCCCGAAAAATTGACACAACTTCAAGACCTCAGGCATCTCGTGATTAAAGATTGCAATTCATTATATTCAATGCCTTCGAAAATCAGTAAGTTAACTTCTCTCAAAACTTTAAGCATTTTCATTGTGGTTTTGAAGGAGGGGTTTGGTTTAGCAGAGTTAAATGACTTACAACTAGGAGGCAGGCTACACATCAAAGGCCTTGAGAATGTATCTAGTGAATGGGATGCTAAAGAAGCTAATTTGATTGGTAAAAAGGAGTTAAATCGCTTGTACTTGTCATGGGGTAGTCACGCTAATTCGCAGGGTATTGATACTGATGTTGAGCAAGTACTTGAAGCCCTTGAGCCTCACACTGGTCTCAAGGGTTTTGGGATTGAGGGTTATGTGGGAATACATTTTCCACATTGGATGAGAAATGCATCTATTTTGGAAGGCTTGGTCAATATTACATTCTACAACTGTAACAACTGTCAGTGGCTGCCTCCAGTTGGTAAATTACCTTGTTTAACCACTCTTTATGTATATGGAATGAGAGATTTAAAGTACATTGATGATGACATATATGAATCTACATCCAAGAGGGCTTTCATTTCATTGAAGAATTTAACTCTGCATGATTTACCAAACTTAGAGAGGATGTTGAAAGCTGAAGGCGTAGAGATGCTACCACAACTTTCCTACTTAAACATTTCAAATGTTCCCAAGTTGGCATTGCCATCCCTTCCATCTATTGAACTCCTTGATGTTGGTGAATTAAAATATTGGTCCGTGCTTCGATATCAAGTTGTAAATTTATTCCCAGAGAGAATTGTGTGTAGTATGCATAATCTTAAATTACTTATCATTTTCAACTTCAATAAACTCAAGGTATTACCTGATGATCTTCACTCTCTTAGTGTCCTTGAGGAGCTTCACATTTCAAGGTGTGATGAACTTGAGTCTTTTTCGATGCATGCATTACAAGGTATGATTTCTCTTCGAGTTTTGACCATTGATAGTTGTCATAAATTAATATCCTTGTCAGAAGGTATGGGAGACTTGGCTAGTCTTGAGAGACTTGTAATCCAAAGTTGTCCACAACTTATTTTACCAAGTAATATGAACAAACTAACTTCCCTTCGTCAAGTGGTAATTTCGTGCTACAGTGGAAACAGCCGGATGTTACAGGGCTTAGAAGTTATCCCCTCCCTACAAAATTTGACTCTATCATACTTTAATCACTTGCCGGAATCATTGGGAGCCATGACTTCTCTTCAAAGAGTAGAAATCATTTCGTGTACAAATGCAAAGTCGCTACCAAATAGCTTTCAAAATCTCATAAACTTGCATACATTGCTTATTGTTGGATGTTCTAAGTTGGAGAAACGATGCAAGAAAGGAACTGGGGAAGATTGGCAAAAGATAGCTCACGTTCCTGAATTGGAGTTAATTGCAAAAAAAACATACTATAGTAATATACTGAATCCCTTGCTTATTTCATCTTTGTCTTTATGTAGCACCGACACTTTTCTTTTAAGGCTTATCCCGATGTCTCACACTTACACCGGAACGACGTATGTAGTTACATTGAATCACTTGACTTCTATTTTCTCAAATTATTATCAGTGTCTAATGTTTGTGTTAGTATCGTGTCTAATTAATATCCATGTGTCACTCGGTGCTTCATAGATCATGTTTTTCTCCCAAATGTATGATGATTTCTGACATATTGAAACTCTTGATGCAGTGCGTAATTGGAAGGAGGAAGATAGAAATATTTTGCGCCATCGTTATCAGGCTATCGAGATATCTTCGAGGAATGAGTTTCAATGTATAGTTGATGCATTGTGAATGAACTTAATGGGATATATAGATAACAATCGTATATATGCATATTGTAGATTGAACTTATGATAGAGTAGTTCTAAACATGCATATTGTGCAGATGTGCATTATATAGATAGATTCAGGATGAAATATAATCATAGAAAGATGTAAATTATTTATAAGATCAACACACTTGGGTCTTATCATTAATTGTTGTTCCTACTCAGAAGCACTGTGGTCTTCAATTGTTGATTTTAAGAATCATCGTTGACATATTATCATTTCATCAATGTAGCTAGTTTTGATTTGTACTGATATTTGATGCAAGTGAAATGTAACTAATTGGTTATTTCATCAATGACCTTTAAACTTATTTTTATAAATATCGGTATCCAACCCTAAAATCGACTTATCTGAAGGATTTAATTCCATCGTCCACTTGTTAGACCTCATTTAGGCGGTGTTTGGTACAAGAGAATTTTCAAAGAGAGAGTTACCTATTTTCAATTTATCATTAGGGTTAATGGTGTTTTACCCCCCCTGTAATATATGTCATTTTTTGTTTTCCCCCTGTAAAATATAGTCGATTTTTTGGAATACCCTCCTAATAGGTCATAAAAAAACGAAAAAATTCTCCAAAAAATAATAAAGTCGTTTTTTTATGACCTATTAGGGGTATTCCAGAAAAAAAAATATTTTACAGGGGGGTAAATAAAAAAAAAAAATTACAGGGGGAATACCAAAAATGACCTATATTACAAAGGGTAAAGCACCATTAACCCTTATCATTAAATTTGTCATAATGCTCTTCAAATACATTATATTTACCTCCTTCCAAATACATTATACATAAATAATGTTATTTTATATCATTTCAATATTAATTTTTTCAAAAATACATTAAAGATTTTTTATCCTATTTATTTGTATCACCTGAATTTTTTTTCTTTCTAACATTTAGATCCTCTATCTTTTAAAGCCTATACAAGTTAATCATTTTTATATTAAAAAAAAATGATTTGGCTAACCTCATAAGATTATTAATAATAATTTTATTGTTAAATAATTTATTTTACTAAAAAATAATTTCGGTGTTGTGGAATGAAAGGAATGATAGGATTTTTAGAAATAGACAAACTAATTTGCCACAAATGCTAGATAAAGTGAAATCAACTTCTTTGTGGTGGTTAAAGGCTAGCAATGCTGTATTTAGTTTTGGTACTCATCACTGGTGGTCAAGCCCGCTTTTATGTCCAGGTATTGACTAATTTGGTTGTAATTTTGTTTGGACCTTGACATTTTCGTGATTGTTTGGCACACCTTGTGCGGTAACAATTACGGTGTCCGTGTTAATATATCTCATTTTTGTTTCTTCAAAAAAAAAATTATTTTACTAAAAAACCCAAAAAAAAAATAAAAATACAACATTCATCTTCAATCTTCTTCATCGACTTTCACCACACTAATCACAAAACCTCCCGATTTCTATGGATCACCATGTGGAATTGAAATCTCACATAGCAAGCAAGAAACAGTGAAAAATATAAATTGAGTGAGAAATTTGTTATTTTTCTGGTTTCACTGAAAAACCAAATCCAATCTGCAGAGTGCATCTATACCTATTATTAAAGGCAAAACATGGATTTGGTGTAGCCTATTTTTACTGCATAAAATACTCTTCACTATTTTTGTTTTAATTTTCTTTTTTCTGAATTCAGTTTTTATTTTGACGTTAAATTTAGTTTTGCCTCAAATATCTTCAATTGGGATCAAAGTAACTTAAACTGGCCGCAGTATTTATCATAATTAAGTCAGAGACAAATCGCAACCAACTTTTTTTAGAGGACAAATTGCAAACTATTGTCCATCCCAATTCCAACATTCCATCCTACCACCACAATATTCTGCGATTATATGCTAATGGGTCATGCTCTTCATCTATTTAAAACTACTCCACATAATCATTTTCCAAAAAAAAAAAAAAAATCGAAAACGAAAATTGAACTGATTTTTTTTAAGAGATGAAATGGTTTTTAATGGGGGACAGAAGTTAGAGACGGAAAAGATATGAGAAATGGGAAGGTGATGACATTTTCCTTGCCACAAGCAAAGTCAGCGACGGAATGGAGCGGCAGCCTGTATGGATTTGCTCTTCGACTTTTTGATGGGATAAAACCGCAAGTGCACGGTCTTACCGAAGTAGTAATAAAAATATCGTTCCGACAGAGAGTTATGAATTCAATTATCTTTTAACAATGATTAGAATTAAAGTTTAAAAGATTGTAAGTTGTATTTTTGAATAATTAAAAGAAAATAACAATAATAAAATAAAAGAGGTGCCTTGAGATTATTGGTTCATCTAATTGACAAGTCCTTCACAAACCAAACTATTAAACTTATAACATAATATAACCTTATGTTAGACCAAACTTCTAAATACAGTTTCTCTTTTGTTCCTCTAGAAACCAAGCCTATTTCGCTGACTTGATTACTATTAGATTTTGGTCCTAAGTGGCAACCAAGTCTATTTTGCTGACTTGATCACAATTTAGAATCCTTGAAGTTCCAAACTATATGTCTCAAAGATTGTAAAGACTATTTCGCTACCTTTACAATCTTTGTCTAAATTCACTTGTTTGAATATCAAAGCTCCACTTTCGTTTTATGAATTGATATTTGAGATGATGGATTAACAATTATCAAACCCTCCACTTTCGTTTCCATAGTTTGATAATGGTTAATTCATGTTAAAGCGGTGAATTTAGATTAGAGATTAGGGTTACATAAGATTAAGGTTTAAAGCTTGGTTTGATTAGGATTATGTCGTTTAGACTTATCCAACAATCCCAAGACAAGAAGAAGTCTACTCACTAACGTTCATTGTAGACATAGAAGAGAAGAAGAAGAAGAAGAACATAAAATAAAGGTGAACTTTTATTCAAAGAACAATTGTCACTTATTATTTCCGAGAACAAAAGATGAATATTTGTGATGGCTAGCTACTCTATTTATAGTTTACATTCGACTTAAAATCTAAGCAATCACTAGAATGTTCCACAAGTAAACTAAAACAGAGTAGCTTAAAATCTAAGCAAAAGCAACAAAAGTAACTCTGGAGGGTGGCACGGTCGTGCCAATGCTAGCACGGGCCGTGCCAAGCTTCTGACTTTGGGGGAGACATATTTTTGTCTCCGAATCTTCGTATTTTCGTACTGAATCAGCTCCAAGTCCCTTTCTTTTGCTCCAAGACTCAACCCATCCAATATTCGTTCCTGAAATATAATAAAATGCAATTTGTAGTAAACTATCTCAAAAAAGAAATAATACTAATATAAAATAAACTTAAATCTAATTAAAACTAAACTAAATAACATATAAAAAAGGATAATAAATGACTCATCACTTCTGCACACTTATTTCACTAATTCCTTTGTTTCTTATTTTTGTGTTCCTTCTATGATGAGATCAAAAGTTCACTAAGCATGTGGAAGGAAACCTATAAAAAAAATGCATGAAAAATGAATATTTTATTCATTTAATCCCAAGTCAGCATCATATTTTCTAATTGAATAATTTCTTCTATGAGCTATATTATTCTCACTGCTTTGGTATTAACTAATTGAAGATTTATGGCTTAAATCTCTATGATTCATCATTGCATAATTTGATACATGAATTGGAGTACTAAGTCACAAGCTGCTCAAGGGACAATTTCGTTGGTTTTTATTGTTTCCAAAGTAGAGAATTATTTTGATTCCTGGTACTAGCTCACCAAAGACCAAACAAAACGTGATTTTTAAATGTCACAACCATTCAGGTCAATTCCAATGAAGATAAATGAGGCTGGTTCATAACGGTTTTAGAATTAAATGTGGCAGTTTGATAGTAATTACTACACTTAAAGGTGGCAGCTTGCAACGGTTTTGGAATTTGTTTGGAGCAGTTTTTATCAATTGAAAATGAAGATAACAAATAAGTCACGTTAATTCTCAAAGAATAATTTTAGTGATTTATTTTTAGAATAATTGTAAGGCTAGTATGTCATTTATTTCTTTTCTTTAGAATAATATTAGGTGTATTTTAATTTATTAGTGTCCATTGAGATACTTGCAACAAGTGCTCTATAAATTGTAAGTTTCTCTATGAAATAGAAAAAAGTTGAATATTATAGAATTTTACACATATGTGTATTGAGAGCTTTGTCTCTTGTGGTTCTGGATTGAACCAACCTTGATCTTATCAAGAAATCATATTTCTTGTGGCGATCCTCGCATCCATAGACTTATCACTTTCTTGGATTAGAAAGTGTGGCGTCCCTGTCTATCCATTCCATTTCTTCATCTTTTAGTCTTTTCACCATTTCCACCAACAATATTCATTAATTTGCTTCCGACGGCTCTGTGGCACTCATCATTCTATAAGGTATAGTTGCTGACATGTGAATTGATTGGTAATTATTCTTCTTACATGCATGTAGTGATTATTCTTCATTTTCTTCCAAAAAAAATTTTTTTTTTTTTTTTTGGGTACATTTTCTTCCATAATTTATTTAGTAACTACATAGAATTTGGTAATTTCCACTGATAATAACCACCACTTAGAGGTGAAACGAAGGCACAACTGATGTGTGCTCTCAATCAAATATTGTGGCACACGACAATATCGTCGTTGCGGCGGAAAAGAGAGGCACACAATTTGATCAATGTAAGAAGGAGCGTCGACGCTAGAGAGGTTTGTGACAATGATGTCCCTTATCGTAATTCTTCTTTCTCTTAATCATCTCTTCCTCTCCTTTCTCTAACTATCTATATAATATTCTTTGTTTGTCTCTTTTCACATCAACCACCGTAAAAATTAAGGTTTTCTTTTTAGTTATTTTTTCATGTTGAAATTTATACTTATTTATTCAATTTAGTTTTGATTCTGATTAATTGTTTTTAGTTGTTTTTTAGATCAATCATTTTGTTGTAATCATTCATGAATTTGTGTCCAATTTGCATTCTCATGTGATTCAATTATTGTTGTTGAGACACTGAGTTCATGTATGTTTGCTTTCTGATGGTCCAATTTTGCTAGACGCACTGATAGGATCAATGTCATAGCCAACTGTGTTGAAATGAGTTGTTGACAATTGAATCAAACAATATTTAAATATTACTGTTTAATGTTCTATGTAGAACTTGGAACCCTTTATGACAATAATTATATAAAAAAATAGTATTGTGATATGCTTTCACTTCCTTAGAAAAGTACCCCATAATAGAGGCAGTTAACGTTGTAAATGGCAGCAGTTATTTGAATTTTGAAAACCTTTTCAAAACTCATAAGCATACAGTGGTGCACCGTCAATGAAATAAAAAATGGGAGAGATGAAAGATCCAAAATGGGTGAGTAACTACATCGATATGAAAAAGAGTGTATTCCATCACAAAAACCACAGGGTGATTTATTCCTCCTTTTTAGCATGGAGTAATTTGTTTCTAATGTTAGTAAAACAAAATGAAGTTTAGGAATTGATATACAATTGGTTCATTTTTAATATATATGGACTGTCAATACACGTTTAAGAACGCAAAAGCCCTCCAGAAGGGCTACTAGAGCCCTAGGCGCGTCCCCTTAAAGGCGCCGTCTCAACAGGCTTCTAGAAGCACCTAGATCACTCAAAAGTGACGTAGGGCCCAAGTTATAACTTTGTTCTTAAGTAACGGAAATACAAGTCTAAGAAAGGCTATAAATACCCCTCTTGAAAACATTCTTAAGACATGACCAAAACAGACTAAACCCTAGCTTTGGATATTTTTTTCTCACTGATTGAAAACATAGCAATCAATTCTGGATATTTTTTGTGCAACTTACCATGATACAAATTGGAATGCCTTGCTTTGCAGAGGTAAATTTTAAGCTACAAGACATCCATTGATGTAGTGGTCAAAAAGTTGCATGCTAATAACTCATTACATGCCTAAACAACGATGGTTGTGATAGATAAGTAAGGTTAGCTTAAATTGTAGATCGAGAACTACAGACGAAGTCGATGAACGTGTGGCAGAGTTCGGCAAGACACCTTTTTGGTGTAGCCTATTTTCTTTCCCGTGTCTTTCGGCATATGTTCGACGCGACAAATAAAATTGGGTAACAGAGAGGAAGAGAATAATACACCTTTTTTTGTATTATTCATTCTAACCCCACTTCTCTCTGCAACAATCATTTTTATGGTGTGCTTAGTTCTTCCCTTTTTATGTACATCATTTGTGCTATGGGTTGGTCTTAATTTTTCTTCTTCTATTGTTTATTTTAATTTCCCTTCATTGATTATTTACAACATATGTACCTACTTAACTATGTTCTTCTCTAAAAAAAAAAGTAAACTATGTTCTCTATTTATTCTTGAGTTGACAGCATCAGGGAGTGTTTAACACGCTTTTACAATGATATTAAGTAATGGAAGTCCATCTGGGGTTTGAAAGGATGCTCAACGCTAAGAATGACATGAGTTGAGGAACATCAAAGATGATAAGGTTCACATCAGTGTTTTTTTTTTTGCCATCACTTTGTATGTACTTTTCTAATTTGCATAAGCATTTGGTTCAAAACTTGCTGAACAAAAGGTTCCTAAATGAATTTAGGAGGCTTTTACTCAATTATGGTTGAGTTATGCACAAAATATGAACTGGTCATATGGGGTTTTGCACCAGCAGGCAGAAGTTATGTACATATAGCTAATAGTTTTGTTTGTTAGTGACGTCTATGTTGGATCTTTGTTATCATAGCTTCTCATCACAATCTTTAAAATCATAAATGGTTTAAATTTATATTGCTTGAGTCATACTTTATTGGGTTTGAATTGAAGAAGTTTTGTTTCGGGGTCATTCACAATGTTCCAGTCAAAGAGAGACAGTATTCCACGCTAAAAATATGTGATTTCTTTAGATAAATAGGTATTCTGTTGTAGATCTATGTTTGTATAATTGTTACTATATGCAATTACATACTTCAAATTCTATTAGGTTATTGGTAAATGTATGAAAATATCTATAAAAAAAAATGGTAATTTAAAGCATAATCGAAATTACAGAAAAATATTGTTTCAAATTTTTACACATAAGCGCAGTAGAAAAGTTAAGTGGCTAATGTTGATTTAAATATATTTTTCTTTCAAATTTTGTTGATCATTTTGGATTAAAGCTCAGGTGATGAAGTTGATTTAACGATATAAGTTGAGAGAGCTGCTTCTTCTGATTCAATTACATGGAAATAATTAGTATCATGCAAAGTTTATATGGTTCAACATGTTTTCATATATACAAGACTATATTGTTATTGTTATGCATGAAGTGATGATCATAAAATCTTATATCCGTTTACTTACAAAACATATGTTTTTTATTATCTTGCACAATATTAAAAAAAATACAAATTGAAAATAGAACTAAATTATTCTTCAACAAACTTAATTAGAATCAAAAAAAATTTATATAAAAAAATGTCTCTAAAAATTTCACTGAATAATTGATGAATTGAGAAAATGCTTGGTTGTATGGTCATGTAGCTAAGAAACCGAACAAAGATTTGAGAGATAAGGAGAGGGAGAGAGAGAGAGAGAGAGAGAGAGAGAGGGAGGGGGAGGGAAGATGAAGATGGAGAGGGAGAGGGGAGAGGGAGGGGGAGAGAGATGGAGATTTGAATCCTAGGATAGGAAAGCTATATACGTGAATGAAAAAAAGAGAAGGGGTGGTTGTTGGCCGGGGCTCTTGCCTTCTATTTCTCCAAAATTTCTCAAACAAGAACATCACTTATATGCCTCAGTTTAATTAACATTCCACTTGCTATGTTACATTTGTAACACCTAGTTACCCAAAAGCAATTAAACATTAAATAATTATCAGAGTAAATCTCAAACAGGCATGTCACACTACTTTTCAAAATTTTCTTAAATAGAATATAAAACTATTTAATAACATCTTTCATAAAACAACAACAATTTTGCAGCGGAAATATTTTCTCAACATTAAATAACCACAACATCCAACATATTAATTCTCCAATAAAAATCTTGGCATAAAAGCCTCATTAATTAATTCAACAACCAAATAAAGGGCTACATCAGAATAATCCAAAAATGTGATACATAAGGAATGAAAAATAATAAAGTAATCTCATCCCGTACGTATCAGAGCCCTAGACACTTGAGCCACCACCTACTACTCAGGATCACCTGCAAGTACCCATAGGAAGGGCAACATTTTCAAGCAAAAGGGTGAGATTCACAACAATAAATATAGATATAAAATTCATCATTTGAATCTAACACCCTAATATCATCAACATTTCAATATATATATATATATATATATATATATATATATATATATATATATATATATATATATATATATTTATATATTTCATGAATCAACAACATCATCAATAATGTGGCAAATGCAACCAACAACAACGACTCATGCAATGACATGACAACACCACTAAGATTCCTCAACAAATGCAACTATGCATGTGGTACCATATTCAGGGCGGAAGCCCTCACCGCTAATTGAATGGTTAAAGCATTTATTCAGGACATAAGTCCTCACCGCTTTTAACAACAAGGTGTTCCAGGACATGAGTCCTCCCGCTTTGAACGACAAGGCGTTCCAGGGCAAGAGCCCTCCCGCTTTATATGCTTATGCAATGGACTCCACTTGTGTATATCTACATACAACTTATCAATGCATATATATATATATATATATATATATATATATATATATATATATATATATATGACTTACAACTCCGAAATTTAAACAACATGTATGATTTAAGAAATATAACATATATCATAGTCATCAACAGATCATCATAATCAATCCAATAATCCTAGAAAATATACAGTTGATCATAATCATACTCATACATCAAGTTCACTCAACATCATTCAATTAAATAACAAACAGCTCTGAAACTGGACTACTCGCCTCGCGAGTACATATTCTCGCTATGGCGAACTCATGCAAATGGGTCACTCGCTATGGCGAGTTCAAGGCGAACTGGAAAATGCTGCTCTCGGGAGTTTTGACATTTTTCTCACTAAAACTTCAATTTTAAGCTCCCTATTCATCTTTTTAATTTGAAAATTGTCCCAGTCCTCTCTAAAATCATCTAGGCACTTAAAACTAACCAGATTATACCTTATAACAACAACTCAAAAAGTCAGGTTTTCTCACAGGTACTCGCCATGGCGAGTTGTCTTGCTCGCGAGGCAAGCTATGAAGTTGCTCACTCGCTAAGGCGAGTTATGGCTACTCGCGAGGCGAGCGATGAACATCAGTACGAGCAGAATGCAGGTTTTTCCCCAAACTCCCAATTTTCTTAATTTCACTCCCCAAATCAGTTTACAGATGTGAAATAAAATACTGTATGCACTTAGAACCTATTTCTAACACCAAAACAGGGTTCCTACCCTCAATTCACCCAAAATCAAAGAAATCCAAAACCTAACTCAATTCCCAAATTCTATCATAAACCTATTAAATCCAAAAATCAGAATTAAACATCTACACTACTGAAGTAAACCTCACCCTTACCTTAATTCAGAAGGAAAAATGCACAACAATTGGATTCTCTTGGCTCTTCTCCCTTGTTCTTGGTTTTCTCTCCCAAAGCTTGGTTTCACGTAAAAGCAGTTCTGACTCTTTTCTTTTCCTAACTCCTCAAAATATAACTCCCCTTATTTCATTAACTCCCCATTAATTCTATTAATTATAACATAACCCCCCAAACTCCAAAATAATATTAATTCACACATTATTCTAATTATATTAAAATAAACTATATAATAAAATAATGCACACCACATAATCAACAAATATTAATAAAAATCATATAAAAGACTTTAAATAATTCAAAATAATTAAAATCACGGCTAGGGCGTTACAACTCTCCCCAACTTAGAGAATTTCGTCCTCGAAATATTACCTCAAACAAATAACTCTGGATACGACTCCCGCATCTTACTTTCTAGCTCCCAAGTCAAACTTGCACCGGTTACTCCACCCCAAACAACCTTCACTAGAGGTATATCCTTGCCTCTCAACTTCTTCACCTCACGGTCTTCAATCCTCAACGGTAAGGTCTCAACTGTAAGGTTGTCTCTAACTTGCACATCATCTCTTGGAATAACATGCGAAGGATCCGCTACATACTTTCGAAGTTGCGACACATGGAACACATCATGCAAATTCGAAATATGTGATGGCAAACCCACTCTATATGCCACTGTTCCAACTGTAACACCCCGTTCCCAATTATCAAATATTTAATAAAATAAACATGCATCAGAGTATTAACCCAACGGGCATGTCACACTTCTAATTCAAAAATCTTGTAAATAGAATATAAAAATCTATTTAATTCACAACCTTCAAAAATCATCATTAATTTTTCAGCGGAATTATTATCTCGACATTTACAACCACAACATATTAAATTCTTGGCATAAAAGCCTCAACCAGAAAATCCAACAATCATAGGGCTACAACAGCATTATCCAAAATTTGATACATAGGAATGAAAGACACATTAAAAATCTCATCCCACGTATCAGAGCCCTAGACACTTTGAGCCACCACCTACTACTCAGGATCACCTGCAAGTTACCCATAGGAAGGGCAACATTTTCAAGTAGAAGGGGTGAGATTCTCAGTCAATAAAAATAATATATAATAACATCAATTGAATCTAACACTCTACAATATCAATGATTATTCAATAGGAATAAGTATTTCATAATCAACAACAATCATCCAGATATAGCAATTCAATCAACAATAATAACTCATGAATGACATGACGCCTCTCTAAGACTCCTCGAAAAATGCAACTATACATGTGGTACCATATTCAGGGCCGTGACCCACACCGCTCAACACCGCTTTGAACAACTAGTGTTCCACCGCTTTGAACGACAAGGCGTTCCAAAGCCGAAGCTCTCCCACTTTTATGCTTATGCAACTAACCCACTTGTGTATATCTACATACAACTCAACTAATGCATATATGTATATATGACTCACGATGCCATAAAACCAATTCACCATTCCAGAAAATGTACAATTAATAATAATCAGACCAATGCATCAAGTTCATTCAACATAGTGTATACTCACTCGGCTCATACTCGATCACCTCCCAATTCACTAAACTTAACGAATTCTAATTATAAAACGTTCCATTAGGATCCAACGTATAAATAAGGGTTATACAAGTTGAAAGGAACATGTTTGAATGCTAAAAAGGGTCCCCTAATGCACGAGGCAAAGTTCAAAAAGTGGCTGACTAAGGTTGACTTCGCTTAAGCGACCGGCTTACAGTAAATCTGGGTTCCGCTCGCTTACGGTTCGCTTAAGCAAATTCTTGGCACAATCAAATCAAATATTCGCTTACAGGCTCGCTCACTGTTCGCTTAAGCGAACGAGAAAAATCACATTCTGGGCAGCTTGCATGAATGCTCGCTTAAGCGACGGGTCGTTCGCTTAAGTGACCATTCATCTGGGCAGTGCAAAAACCTGCGGGTTTAACGTCTACTCACTCCAAAAACCCAATTTTAATCCCCTGATCACCCAAAACGTTTTCTAGCAGATGTTTACAGGTTCTATACACAACTAGGCATCTAAAGGAAACACAAACAGATATCAACAACAACAATGCAGATCATTCCACCATCATACCAAACTTCATCAATTCATCCAATCAATTATATTTTCAATCAATTTGTGATCACAACAACAGTATAGATTAAGATTTCATTTTGAACATCACATTACAACAGAATTAACATGATCATTACTCATTCCCTCCAGAATCAAAATCAAACCCTAACCCTCAATTCTATTTTCCAAAACTAAGCAATTAGGTCAATTTTCAGAAATTATAGATTATGATTATTGAGAGATAGTCTCACCCTTACCTTAGTTTTGCAGAAGGATTACACAGCAAAATCGGTTCCTAGGCTCTCCTCTCTTGTTCTTGCTCTTCTTCTCCATTTTCTCCCAAAAGCTTAGTTTTCTTACGTAAAAACGTTCTGACTGTTTCTTTTTCTTTTTCTAACTCCCAAACTATAACTCCCCCTATTTCATTAAACTCCCTTAATTTTTATTAAATCCTAATTAACTCCCTAATTTCTAAAATAATATTAATTTCCACTTATTTTAGTTATTATTGTAATAAACTATATAATAAAATGCACACACCACATAAATCACCAAAAATCATATAAAATCACAGATGATACTCCAAATAAATCAAAATAAAATAAAATAACAACTAGGGCGTTACAACTCTCCCCAACTTGGAGAATTTCGTCCTCGAAATCTTACCTCAAACAAACAACTCTGGGTACGACTGCCGCATCTTACTCTCCAACTCCTAAGTTAAACTTTCACCAGTCGCTCCACCCCAAACGACTCTCACAAGAGGTATCTCTTTACCCCTCAAGGACTTCACCTTTCGATCATCAATTCTCAACGGTAAGGTCTCCACCGTAAGGTTGTCTCTAACTTGCACATCATCTCTAGGAATAACATGCGACGGATCCGGTACATACTTTCGTAATTGTGACACATGAAACACGTCATGCAAATTCGAAAGATGAGGTGGCAAACCCACTCGATATGCCACTGTTCCAACCCTCTTAGATATCTGATATGGGCCAATAAACTTCGGAGTCAACTTCTTAGATTTTAAGGCACGGCCTACACCTGTCATAGGAGTGACTCTCAAGAACACATGATCTCCCTCTTGAAACTGAAGGTCTTTCCTACGTTTGTCATGATAGCTCTTCTGTCGACTCTGCGACGCTTTCATCTGTTCTCTTATCAACTTAACCTTTTCTGTAGTCTGTTGCACTATGTCTGGCCCCAACATCACACTTTCTCCTAACTCAAACCAACACAAAGGAGTTATGCACCTTCGACCGTACAAGGCTTCAAATGGTGCCATACCAATACTCGAATGGTAACTATTGTTGTAGGTAAACTCTATCAACGGTAGGTGACTATCCCAAGCTCCACCTTGCTCAAGTACACACACTCTCAGTAGATCCTCTAAAGATTGTATCGTCCTCTCCGATTGACCATCCGTATGAGGATGATAAGCCAAACTCAGCCTCAATTTCGAACCCAAAGCATCTTGCAAACGCTTCCATAATCTAGAAGTGAACCTCGGATCTCTATCTGACACAGTACTCGACGGAACACCATGCATCTTCACAATGTCACGGATATAAATCTCCGCCAACT
This sequence comes from Medicago truncatula, assembly GCF_003473485.1. Taxonomy (NCBI): domain Eukaryota; kingdom Viridiplantae; phylum Streptophyta; class Magnoliopsida; order Fabales; family Fabaceae; genus Medicago; species Medicago truncatula. The sequence goes on from NC_053047.1 coordinate 19,886,880, forward strand.
GAGCTACCGGAAAACTGATATTTATCGGAATAAAGTGCGCTGACTTCGTCAACCTATCGACCACAACCCATATAGAATCATGTCCCCTCGGAGTGTTTGGTAAAATTGTCACAAAATCCATAGAAATGTTGTCCCACTTCCACTCTGGAACATCTAATGGTATCAACAACCCTGCAGGCTTCTGATGCTCGACCTTAGACTTCTGGCAAGTCAAACACGCATACACAAATTGAGCAACATCACGCTTCAAACCGGACCACCAAAACAGCTTTTTCAAATCATGATACATCTTCGTAGCTCCCGGATGGATACTCAAGCTACTCTTGTGACTTTCTTCCAAGATCAACTTTTTCAACTCATCATTGTCCGGAATACAAATTCTACCTCTGAACCTCAACACACCTTGTTCATCAACTTTGAAATCACTATCTTCAGCTTGATTACTATTAACCATTAAATCCACAAACTTGACATCAACCTGTTGCGCTTCTCTGATACTATTCAAGAATTCACTATTGATTTTCAACATACCCAACTGCACACTCTGAGGTGACAATTCACAAACAAGACTCAAGTCTCTAAACTATTCAAGCAACTCAAATTCCTTTACCATTAAAGCCGACATGTGTAACGTCTTCCTACTCAAAGCATCTGCAACTACATTGGCTTTACCCGGATGATAGTTCAACCCAAAATCATAATCCTTCAACAGCTCTAACCATCTCCTCTGCCTCATGTTCAACTCCTTTTGATCAAATGAATATTTCAAGCTCTTGTGATCACTAAACACTTCAAACCTGGAACCATACAAGTAGTGCCTCCAAATCTTCAAAACAAAAACTACCGCAGCCAACTCCAAATTGTGAGTAGGATAATTCTTTTCATGTACCCTCAGCTGCCTAGAAGCATACGCTACTACCTTACCATCTTGCATCAAAACACCTCATAAACCCAGCTTAGACGCATCACAGTAAACAACAAACGGTTCTTCCGGCTTAGGCAAAATTAAAATAGGAGCAGTTGTCAACCTTCTCTTCAATTCATTGAAGCTACTCTCACGCTGAGCATCCCACACAAAAGACTTACCCTTACAAGTTAACTGAGTCAACGGCAATGCTAACTTTGAAAATCCCTCAATAAACCTGCGGTAATAACCAGCCAAACCCAAGAAACTTCTGATCTCTGTCACTGACTTTGGAGTCTCCCATTGTGCTACTGCATCAACTTTTTAAGGATCCACTGCAATACCACTACCAGAAATAATGTGGCCATGAAAACTCACTTCATTTAACCAGAACTCACACTTCGACAATTTGGCATACAACTTCTTCTCTTTCAATACTTGCAACACAATCTTCAGATGTTCTGCATGCTCTTCTTCAGTTCTAGAATAGATCAAAATGTTATCAATGAATACAACCACAAATTTATCCAGATAGGCATGGAAAATTCTGTTCATATACTCCATGAACACACCAGGCACATTAGTAACACTGAAAGGCATCACCTTATATTCGTAATGACCATATCGTGTCCTAAAGGCAGTCTTCTGCATATCCTCATCCTTCACCTTGATCTGATGGTAGCCTGACCTCAAGTCAATTTTACTAAAAATCTTTGCACCAACCAACTGATCCATCAAGTCGTCAATCCTCGGAAGCGGATACCTGTTCTTTATCGTAACTTTATTCAACTAACGATAGTCAATGCATAGCCTCATACTACTATCCTTCTTCTTTACCAACAACACAGGCGCTCCCCACGGTGAAACACTCGGTCTTACGAACTTCTTATCAAGCAAGTCTTCCAATTGTTTCTTCAATTCAGCCAACTCAGATGCTGACATACGATAAGGTGCCATCGACACCGGCTTCGTTCCTGGAACAAGGTCAATTGAAAATTCAACTTCCCTTTTTGGTGGCACATCAGGAATCTCATCTGGAAACACCTCAGGAAAATCATTTACCACTGGTAACTTGTCAATCACAGCCTGATTCTCTAACGATAAGGATGCCATCAATGAGTACATCAGAATTCCATCACGTTCTAGCTGCTTCATCTGTTTCGTAGTCAAAAATTCAACTCCACCCTCTTCTTCAGCAGAAGAAAAATGCACTGTCTTGCTAAAGCAGTTTATATGAACTCGGTTATACTCTAACCAATTCATCCCAAAAATAACATCCATACCCGTCAGCGGTAAACACACTAAGTCTACCTCAAAATCCCTACCAAACATAGATATAGGAAACCTCAAACAAACAAGAGAAGTAGTCACTGAACCCTTAGCTAGAGTTTCAACAACCATCTCTCCTTTCATGTCAGATACAATCAAACCCAACTTATATGCACATTCTAAAGCAATGAAACAATGAGTAGCACCAGTGTCTATAATAGCAATTAAAGGAGTACTATTAAAGAAACAAGTACCTCTGATAAGTCGATCCTCACTAGTAGTCTGCGTACCAGTCAATGCAAACACTTTCCCACCGGTTCTAACCTTCTTTGGTTGAGTGCACTGTGAACTGATATGGCCTTCATCATTGCAGTTATAGCAAACAACGTCACCACGCTTGCAATCAGCTAGAGTGTGTCCCTTCTGACCACACCTGAAACATTTCTGCTCATCTTTAGTGCAAACATTACTCTTGTGGCCTTTCTCGCCACACTTATAACAAACAATATCCACAGGAGCATCCCTCCTCTTGGGCCTCCTCTCATCATTCAATCTTTGCTTTCCCTTGTCAGCAGGAGCACTATACGGCTTCGGACGACTCTGCTGTCCCTTGCCTCTGCGGTCACTCATCACCTTGTAATGAGCTTCTGTGTCCTCTTCATAGATTCTGCAGCTACTTACCAACTCAGAGAAGTTTCTGATCTTCTGGTATCCAATAGCCCTCTTGATGTCAGCCCTTAGGCCATTCTCAAACTTTATACATTTGGAGAATTCAGCTGTCTCTGCAGTATAATGAGGGTAGAACTTAGCAAGTTCCACAAACTTCGCAGCATACTCTATGACAGACATGTCACCCTGCTTCAGCTGCAGAAATTCAATCTCCTTCTTACCTCTGACATCCTCCGGAAAGTACCTATTCAGAAATTCTCTCCTGAACACAGCCCAAGTAATCACCGCACCATCCTGTTCAAGCACAGGTAACAGACTTACCCACCAGTCATCAGCCTCCTCAGCTAACATGTGCGTCCTGAACCGCACCTTCCGTATCTCTTAGCATTGCATGACCCTGAAAATTCGTTCCACTTCCTTAAGCCACGTCTGGGCACCATCGGGGTCATACCTTCCCTTGAATGTTGGTGGATGGTTCCTCAAGAAGGTCTCCAGCATCCTCACCTCACCGTTACCAGCAGCTGGTTGCTGTCCTACAGCTTGAGCAACAACCTCAAGTGCAGCAGCGATAGCAGCATCATTACGACCAGCCATTTCAAAGTTCTACATAAGAAATAACAATTCAGAACAACAACAAAAACAACATTAGAGTTGACACTCTATCCTAGGTGGCTCAACACGACTCTACTAGTCGGCCGGACGGACCGACCTGCTCTGATACCAATTGTAACACCCCGTTCCCAATTATCAAATATTTAATAAAATAAACATGCATCAGAGTATTAACCCAACGGGCATGTCACACTTCTAATTCAAAAATCTTGTCAATAGAATATAAAAATCTATTTAATTCACAACCTTCAAAAATCATCATTAATTTTTCAGCGGAATTATTATCTCGACATTAACAACCACAACATATTAAATTCTTGGCATAAAAGCCTCAACCAGAAAATCCAACAATCATAGGGCTACAACAGCATTATCCAAAATTTGATACATAGGAATGAAAGAAACATTAAAAATCTCATCCCACGTATCAGAGCCCTAGACACTTTGAGCCACCACCTACTACTCAGGATCACCTGCAAGTTACCCATAGGAAGGGCAACGTTTTCAAGCAGAAGGGGTGAGATTCTCAGTCAATAAAAATAATATATAATAACATCAATTGAATCTAACACTCAACAATATCAATGATTATTCAATACGCATAAGTATTTCATAATCAACAATAATCATCCAGATATAGCAATTCAATCAACAATAATAACTCATGAATGACATGACGCCCCTCTAAGACTCCTCGAAAAATGCAACTATGCATGTGGTACCATATTCAGGGCCGTGACCCACACCGCTCAACACCGCTTTGAACAACTAGTGTTCCACCGCTTTGAACGACAAGGCGTTCCAAAGCCGAAGCTCTCCCACTTTTATGCTTATGCAACTAACCCACTTGTGTATATCTACATACAACTCAACTAATGCATATATGTATATATGACTCACGATGCCATAAAACCAATTCACCATTCCAGAAAATGTACAATTAATAATAATCAGACCAATGCATCAAGTTCATTCAACATAGTGTATACTCACTCGGCTCATACTCGATCACCTCCCAATTCACTAAACTTAACGAATTCTAATACTAAAACGTTCCATTAGGATCCAGCGTATAAATAAGGGTTATACAAGTTGAAAGGAACATGTTTGAATGCTAAAAAGGGTCCCCTAATGCATGAGGCAAAGTTCAAAAAGTGGCTGACTAAGGTTGACTTCGCTTAAGCGACGGCTAGTTCGCTTAAGCGACCGGCTTACAGTAAGTCTGGGTTCCGCTCGCTTACGGTTCGCTTAAGCGAATTCTTGGCAGAATCAAATCAAATTTTCGCTTACAGGCTCGCTCACTGTTCGCTTAAGCGAACGGGCAAAATCACATTCTTGGCAGCTTGCTTGAATGCTCGCTTAAGCGACGGGTCGTTCGCTTAAGCGACCATTCATCTGGGCAGTGCAAAAACCTGCGGGTTCAACCTCTTCTCACTCCAAAAACCCAATTTTAATCCCCTGATCACCCAAAATGTTTTCCAGCAGATGTGTACAGGTTCTATACACAACTAGGCATCTAAAGGAAACACAAACAGACATTAACAACAACAATGCAGATCATTCCACCATCATACCAAACTTCATCAATTCATCCAATCAATTATATTTTCAATCAATTTGTGATCACAACAACAATATAGATTAAGATTTCATTTTGAACATCACATTACAACAGAATTAACATGATCATTACTCATTCCCTCCAGAATCATCATCAAACCCTAACCCTCAATTCTATTTTCCAAAACTAAGCAATTAGGTCAATTTTCAGAAATTATAGATTATGATTATTGAGAGATAGTCTCACCCTTACTTTAGTTTTGCAGAAGGATTACACAGCAAAATCGGTTCCTAGGCTCTCCTATCTTGTTCTTGCTCTTCTTCTCCCTTTTCTCCCAAAAACTTAGTTTTCTTACGTAAAAACGTACTGACTGTTTCTTTTTCTTTTTCTAACTCCCAAACTATAACTCCCCCTATTTCATTAAACTCCCTTAATTTTTATTAAATCCTAATTAACTCTATAATTTCTAAAATAATATTATTTTCCACTTATTTTAGTTATTATTATAATAAACTATATAATAAAATGCACACACCACATAAATCACCAAAAATCATATAAAATCACATATGATACTCCAAATAAATCAAAATAAAATAAAATAACAACTAGGGCGTTACACCAACCCTCTCTGATATCTGATATGGACCAATGAACTTTGAAGTCAACTGCTTCGACTTCAATTCACGTCTTACACCCGTCATAGGAGTAACTCTCAGAAATACATGATCCCCCTCTTGAAACTCAAGGGCCTTCCTACGCTTGTCATGGTAACTCTTTTGTCGACTCTGCGACGCTTTCATCTTTTCTCTAATCATCTTGACTTTCTCCGTAGTCTGATGAACCAAATCCGGTCCCAACACAACACTTTCTCCTAACTCAAACCAGCATAAAGGAGTCCTGCACCTCCGACCATACAAAGCTTCGAACGAGGCCATACCAATACTCGAATGGTAACTGTTGTTGTATGTGAACTCTATCAACGGTAGGTGACTATCCCAAGCTCCACCTTGCTCTAGTACACACACTCTTTCATTACACATATTACGTAACTCCATGTTAAAGAAATGCATGAATTACACATCTTTCATTTTTTATCAAGTTTAATCCTTCTTTTTTTTTATTTTTTTTTATCAAGCTTGATCATTCTTTTAGTTCTAATAATTTTCTCCAAGATATATGAAGAAAAACTAAACCAACATTGATGTTGAAAAACATACTGTTTATGAGTAACATGCGTTAGCGTAGTAGAAAGAGCGAACAGACGGGCACGGGAGTGCCCGTTTGGACGCTAGTGCTCATAAAGGAAAAACATCTATTCCTCGCTCATTCAATCCCTCCTAATCCCAACCAACCTGAACTCAATTATTAAACCTCCACATTTTGAATAGAAAAATAAATGCAAGATTCACACAGACCAGCTTGCATCATTCAAATAGCCTCATGATTTAAAAGTCTAAGGCTGTGTTTGGTAACACAAAAAAGCTAGCTTATAGCTTGTTGGACTAACTTATAAGCTTGTTTTGATAAAATGAGACGTGTTTGGTAAAAAGCTTTTCTCACTAGTTTATAGCGTTTTTTAAGAAGCTAATCCAAGTAGCTTTTTAGCTTATAGCTTGTAGCTTTTTATGCTTTCTTCCCATTTTAACCTTTTCTTAATTTTATTTTATTTTATTATAATAAAAAAAAACTACCCACTATCTTCTTCAACTAACCACCATGTTTACCATGTATGACTTTTTAAATTTTCTTGTCCACTTTTTTGTTTTTTTTTTTACTTTGCTCATAATTCATATAATATATAATTTTATATAAAATTTATAATAGTAGTGAAGCAAGTTTAGTTAAATAAAATTCATAAAAATAAAATAAAAATTGTTAAATAAAAAAATTCGATTGAATTCATAAATACATTTATTATTTTGGAGATGAAAATAATTTGAAATATATTTAAATATTTAAAAATAAATGTGTTAAGTAATAAAAATTATATATATGATATTAAAAAAAATTAAACAAGCATGTCCTTTTATGTCATTTTATATTTATAGTCACTTCAACAGCTAATTTTACCAAACACTTTTAATTTTAATCAGCTAACTTTTCAGCTATAAGCTATCAGCTATCAGCTATCAGCCATCAGCTATAAACTAGCTTTTCAGCTATCAGCTAGCTTATAGCTTTTTTTTACCAAACACACCCTAAATGCATACTTCTAGTGATATAAATGATCAAATTTGTTTTTTTTTTTTTTTTTTTTTTAAAATAGTCTGATGGTTATAAATTTACTTTTATAACGAATAAGTAGAATGTCCGGAATTTAAACTCAACCCTTACATATATATCAACTGAATCAAATTCACATAATATAGATGACAAATTTTAATTCGTAAAAAAATAAATAAACATAAATGACTAATTTTAAACTAAAAAAACATTAATTTGGATGCATTTACAAACCCAATCCTCCCTCAAAAAAAAAAAAAAAGAAAAAAACCCAATCCATCATCCACTTCCACACCAACCTTACATCAGCAGCATGTCGAAATCGCACTCAACTGCCCGCCAAAAGCCAAACCTGTCCAGAAATCTCGGGCGGAGTTAGCCATCAGCCACCGCGGCAAGCAGTGTCAAAATCCTGAATGCTTTCACTCTCTAATTCGCCTCTACTTATTGCTAAACCATACCAACAAATTAACATATCAAATAAACGTAGCATTGTGGTAAGATTCTTTTTCCTTTAGTTCTATAGTTTTTAGGGTATAGTTTTTTTTTTTTTTTGTTAATCTGAATTATTTTTATTATTTTGTTATAAGGTATGTGCTGCTGCAAAAGGTCCAAGACCTATATCCAAGAGTTTGGAAGACTAATAAAAAAATTGGGACCATTTCTAAAGCTGCTAAGCTTGTTCAATCTGTAAGTTCTTCCTTGCATACTCTATATTCGTTTCGATTGTTATTTTGAAACACGGAAACCAGACACGGAACACAAAACTGACATTGACATGTTGATATTGGTAATTATTTGAGAAAATTACATAATTGAATGTAATCACATGTGTCAATGTTATGTTGGTACATGTGTCGGACACCAGACACGCCTTCGATAAAAGGGTTAGTGCTACATAGACTTAGATAGACACAAATACCAGACATGGCGCTGATGCGTCGACCCTGGTAGTTATTCGAGAAAATGACGTGTTGGTGTAGGACACTGACATGTGTTAGACACCGGACATTCCTTTGATCAAAAGCTATAAAACACGGACACTTCTCGGATTAGACGTGTCCTGATGTCGGATACGTGGCGTGTTCTCGAATTATTAGCGGTGTCGGCATGTCAGTGTTTGTGTCGTGTCCGATGTCCATGTCTGTATTCCTGCTTCATAGATCAAAAGAATCGGTGCTATATCATCATCCTTAGTAATTTATACTTTGGTTTCCCACTAGTTGTGATATGGTAGTAGTACTCTCTCTGGTGAGTTTGACATTGAGTAGATAAGAAAGTTCAATCTAGTATTTAACAATGTTGTCGATAGCGAATGGTAGATCGCGAAAACTCTGCCATATAAAGAAGTCACTGCATCCTTTGGCGAAACCATGGCAGACATCCCTTCACTATTTATCTGTGAACTAGTCTTTTGGGGTGGACTCTTTTTATTAGTTAAAGTCATAAAAATTGATGTTTTCGTTGAGAGTTGGGTTACAGAAAAGCTACTTATTGGCTCGATTAAGATACATGACCGGGTTGTCAAATATCGGCCATACTGGATCGCGGTGTTGGATATTTTGACAACCAGCATGAGAAATTTGTGAAGGATGCCGGCACCATGGTGTTTTATTTTATGGCGTTTCAAAATGGTGGATTTCTGTTTTTTTTAGGGACTAAAAAAAACTATTAAAATTAAGTAAGGACTAAACTTAAAATATCTCAATTTTATAGGGACCAAAAACATATTTAAACCAACATTCAATCCCTATGCATCTCACACAAATTTCATAAATGGAACTTACTAATCAACTATCAATAATTTTATATTATTACATTTCAATTTATTAATATTAAAAAAAATGTTAAATAGGTTTTTGGTCCCTATAAATATACCTACTTTTCGTTTTAGTCACTCTAAAATTTTCCTTCAACTTTTAGTCCCTATAAAATTTTCAATCACTACTTTTGGTCCCTATTTTTAAGTTAATTTTTGTATTTTCTTAATGAAATTGTGCATAAATATGTAGAATATTATAAAAAAAATTCCCCAAAAAAATTAGAATTTTTTAACAAAACATAAATTAAATATGAATTTTGAACCGTCAAAAATATAAAAATTAATATTAAATTCATGTTTTGTTAAAAATTCTAATTTTTTTGGGAGAGATTCTTATAATATTATGAATTTTTCTGCAAAATTTTATTAAAATATATTAATTTTGCATATGAGTTTACTTTAAAAGATGCACCAAAAGAGAAGATGAATTTTTTTTTGAAGAACTAAAAGTTAAAGGAAAATTTCAGAGGAACTAAAACGTAAAGTTGATGTATATATAGGGACCAAAAACATATTTAAACCTAAAAAAAATGTGGGTCTTACTTATTTTAGTAGTGTTAAGTCAAACCTTAGGTCTTATAGGATCGTCAAAAAAAAAAAAAAAAACTTCCCAATAGAGTTACCCAATAGATACCCAGTCTTCAAAATTTGAGACCATCCATTCAAAATGGTCTTAGGTGACATGGCAAAACTTAATTCAATTCTCTCTATTGTCTCCCTCTCACACATGCCACACTGCCTTCTCTCTCTTCTCCGATCACCTTACCGCTCATTCGCCTCATCGCCACTGGACTCACTCTCTCCCGTTCACACCGCCTTCTCTCCTCTATTCTTTCTTCTCCAACCACCGCTCTCACATATCAAATATAGAAAGAAAAACGCAAATGCAAAGCTCGACCACCGCTCTTATACAATGGATCTGGAAAAAAAAAACACAATCTAAAAAAAAAAAATATATAGTCATTATATACATGTTTATTATTTACGGTTAATTATTGAAATAACCCATGTAACATACACGAAATCTAAAAATAGTTATTGTAAAAATAAAAATTTATATTTTACTCATATAATTTAATACTTTTGCTATTTTAGTTCAACAATAAGGCACATAGCCTAATTCGAAGAGTGCATGTACTTCATAGGATCAGAGAGACTACTACAGAACTAATTATTAATTACCAATGATGAAATCATACACTTGAAAGTGAAGAATTTTACTACTAACTGAACAAATAAACGGACATGATGAAAAGATTCCCAATTTTGTTTTTTCCTCACAACTTGTAACACTATAGTACTAATATTGGATGATTGTACAATAACATCAAAAGCACATGGAGACAACAAGTGGATCACCCGTTTCCATCCTAAGAAGATTTTGGCTCGTCGGGATATTGGAAAGAGGATGAAGGAGGTTGCTAAAAAGATTGATGTTATTGCTGAAGAAAGGATCAAGTTTGGATTGCAAGCGGTAGTCATGGAGGATCGCCAACGAGGAGATGATGAATGGCGCCAAACTACTTCAGTCGTCACTGAACCGAAAGTATATGGAAGAGATCGTGACAGAGAGCAAGTTTTTGAGTTTCTTCTAAGTCATGCTGTCGATAGTGAAGAACTCTCTGTCTATTCCATTGTTGGTGTTGGTGGGCAAGGAAAAACAACACTTGCTCAAGTGGTCTTCAATGATGAAAGGGTAGATACACACTTTAACTTGAAAATATGGGTGTGTGTTTCTGAGGATTTTAGTATGATGAAAGTTTTGCAGTCCATCATAGAATCCGCCGTTGGAAAAAGTCCAGATCTCTCGTCTTTAGAATCAATGCAAAAGGAAGTTCAAAAAATTTTGCAAAACAAAAGGTATCTACTTGTTCTTGATGATGTGTGGATTGAAGACCAAGAGAAATGGAATCAGTTCAAGTATTTTCTGCAACGTGGAAATGGCACGAAAGGTGCATCAATTTTGGTCACAACCAGACTTGACATTGTTGCATCAATCATGGGAACTTATCCTGCTCATCATTTGTTAGGCTTATCTGATGATGCAATCTGGTATTTGTTTAAACAAAAAGCTTTTGAAACAAATAGAGAAGAGCGGGCAGAGCTTGTGGCAATAGGCAAGGAGTTAGTGAGAAAATGTGTGGGTTCGCCTCTTGCCGCAAAAGTACTAGGAAGCCTTTTGCGCTTTAAAACTGAGGAACATCAATGGCTTTCTGTAAAGGAAAGTAAGTTTTGGAGCTTATCCGAGGACAATCCTATCATGTCTGTATTGAGACTCAGCTACTTTAATTTGAAATTATCACTGAGGCTGTGTTTTACTTTTTGTGCGGTTTTTCCTAAGGATTTTGAAATGGTGAAGGAAGAACTGATCCATCTTTGGTTGGCTAATGGATTCATCTCTTCCGTTGGAAATTTAGAGGTGGAGCATGTTGGTCAAGAAGTGTGGAATGAATTATATGCGAGATCATTTTTTCAAGAAGTCAAAACTGATAAAAAGGGTGAGGTTACATTCAAAATGCATGATTTAATTCATGATTTAGCTCAGTCCATTACAGGAGAAGAATGTATGGCTTTTGATGATAAAAGCTTGACTAATTTGACTGGTAGAGTTCACCATATAAGTTGTTCCTTTATTAATTTGTATAAACCATTCAACTACAACACCATCCCTTTTAAGAAAGCTGAATCTTTGCGAACTTTTCTTGAGTTTGATGTGCGCTTTCTTAATTCAACTTTGCCATCAATACCTTCTCTTAGAGCATTGTGTACATGTTCTTCGCAACCTTCAACACTAAAGAGTTTAACACATCTGAGGTACTTGGAAATTCTTAATAGTCGGATCAAGACCTTGCCTGAGTCTGTTTGTAGGTTGCAGAATTTGCAAATACTAAAACTTGTTTGTTGTCCTGATCTTTCTAGTCTTCCCAAAAAATTGACACAGCTTCAAGACCTCAGGCATCTTGTGATTAAACATTGCAATTCGTTAGATTCAATGCCTTCCAAAATTAGTAAGTTAACTTGTCTCAAAACTTTAAGCACTTTCATTGTGGGTTTGAAGGCGAGGTTTGGTTTAGCAGAGTTACATGACTTACAACTAGGAGGCAAGCTACACATCAGAGGCCTTGAGAATGTATCTAGTGAATGGGATGCTAAAGAAGCTAATTTGATTGGTAAAAAGGAGTTAAATTGCTTGTACCTGTCATGGGGTAGTCACGCTAATTCGCAAGGTATTGATACTGATGTTGAGCGAGTACTTGAAGCCCTTGAGCCTCACACTGGTCTCAAGGGTTTTGGGATTGAGGGTTATGTGGGAATACATTTTCCACATTGGATGAGAAATGCATCTATTTTGGAAGGCTTGGTCGATATTACATTCTACAACTGTAACAACTGTCAGCGGCTTCCTCCACTTGGTAAATTACCTTGTTTAACCACTCTTTATGTATTTGGAATGAGAGATTTAAAGTACATTGATGATGACATATATGAATCTACATCTGAGAAGGCTTTCATTTCATTGAAGAATTTAACTCTGCTTGGTTTACCAAACTTAGAGAGGATGTTGAAAGCTGAAGGCGTAGAGATGCTACCACAACTTTCCTACTTTAACATTTCAAATGTTCCCAAGTTGGCATTGTCATCCCTTCCATCTATTGAACTCCTTGATGTTGGTCAAAAAAACCATCGCTACCATTCCAATAAAGGTGTGGATTTATTCCCAGAGAGAATTGTGTGTAGTATGCATAATCTTAAATTTCTTATCATCGTAAACTTCCATGAACTCAAGGTATTACCTGATGATCTTCACTTTCTTAGTGTCCTTAAGGAGCTTCACATTTCAAGGTGTTATGAACTTAAGTCTTTTTCGATGCATGCGTTACAAGGTTTGATTTCTCTTCGAGTTTTGACCATTCATAAATGTCATGAATTAAGATCCTTGTCAGAAGGTATGGGAGACTTGGCTAGTCTTGAGAGACTTGTAATCGAAGATTGTCCACAACTTGTTTTACCAAGTAATATGAACAAACTAACTTCCCTTCGTCAAGCGGCAATTTCGTGCTGCAGTGGAAACAGCCGGATATTACAGGGCTTAGAAGTTATCCCCTCGCTACAAAATTTGGCTCTATCATTCTTTGATTACTTGCCTGAATCGTTGGGAGCCATGACTTCTCTTCAAAGAGTAGAAATCATTTCGTGTACAAATGTAAAGTCGCTACCAAATAGCTTTCAAAACCTCATAAACTTGCATACATTGTCTATTGTTGAATGTCCTAAGTTGGAGAAACGATGCAAGAAAGGAACTGGGGAAGATTGGCAAAAGATAGCTCACGTTCCTGAATTGGAGTTAATTACAATATACACATACTATAGTAATATACTGAATCCCTTGCTTATTTCATCTTGTTCTTTATGTAGCACCAACACTTTTGTTTTAAGGCTTTTCCGGTGTCTCACACTTACACGACACCGACAAATGTAGTTACATTAAATCACTTGACTTCTATTTTCTCAAATTATTATTTGTGTCTACGTTTCTGTGTCCGTTTCGTGTTCGATATCCATGTGTCACTCAGTATTTCTCCCAAATGTATGATTATTTCTGACATATTGGAACTCTTAATGCAGCGCGTGATTTTCGAAATTCGATGTTGGAAGATACTTTGTTGCGCGGTCGTTATCAGGCTATCGAAATGTATTCGAGGGATGAGTTTCGATGTATAGTTGATGCATTGTGAATGAACTTAATGTTGAGGTGGACATTAAGATCAACACACTTGGGTGAAGTGGACATTCAAATTTCCAATTTCATTATCATCAATTACTGTTCCTACTCACAAGCACTGTGGTCTTCAGTTGATTTTAAGAATCATTGTTGACATGTTACCTTTCATCAAGGTAGTTTTGATTTGTACTGCGATTCGATGCTAGTGAAATACAAGTAATTCGTTTTTTCATCAATGATCTTTAAACTATTTTTTTGTTTAACTTGGTATTCGGCTTAAGGGCCGACTATAAAGGGTCCAATCGCGTTGTCCACATGCAAGACCTCATTTAAAGTATAAATTTGTATGGACTTAGTCTACCGAATTGACACCTGAGAATAAATATTATCCGTCATTGTTTGAGAATAAGATTGTAAATTACAATCAAATCTAATCAAGTATTAGGGTCCCATATAAATCCAAATACAATTTATTGAATTTCAGGAAGAAAACTAAAGGAATATATGAGATGGAAAAAAAGGAAAATAGAGGTACTAGGACATGTTAGTTGTGTAGATTAAGAAATTGTTGAGTTCACCACCTTGAATATTAAATGACGATCTATTATGGTGAACATATTGCTTCCATCGGTTGTAATATTTTCAAAGCCTAGTGGATTGTTCATGTACACTTCTTGTTATAAGACAGGGGTTGAATGCAGTGAGAAGATTAGGACTACAGTGCTCAGTCACATTTGGTCTGTTCGATCAAAGATCCTACTGTCCAGATTTGAAATTTGGATTTTATATTTATAAACAATTAAAATACTATATTAAAATATGGATTGTCCGATGTAGTGGTCGATAGTTAGAATGCGTTAAATTCAAGACATCGTGTAAGATTGTACCGAAGCGTAAAAATAATTACAAAAATAGGTGTGAAATTCCACCAAAGTGTTACTAGGTAGAGGTTTTTCTTAAAAAAAATATGTGAAAAAGTGTTGGATAGGTGGGTCCCATCAATTTTGTTTTTGTATTTCGATATACCATTAAAATTGTCCAATTTTCTCGCAATAATTTTCTTTTTTTAAAAACGTTAAAATGGAATATATTACTGCTAAATACATTATACCCGACACAAGGAGGTGTATCATGGTACAATCAGGAAAAGTTACAAAGTCCTTACAAAAGCACTAAAAATAATTAAGAAAAGCAAATGTGGAAAAAAAACATAGATTAACCAAAGCTTAAACACATAAAAGGATCATGCCACCAATTATGATGGGAGAAAGCTAAAGATGTCTTTTTCGCCTTCAGCCAAGCTTAACATTCAATCAATTGAAATATCAAGCAAGCGTTAAAAATCATGTTATTCCATTCTTTTCATATAACCCACAAGCATGCAAGCCAAATGATCATCAAAATAGAATGATGAGGTCATCCGCGAGATATTCAAACTGTAATAATTGATCTTCGTGTTTGGAGAGATCAAATTGAAACCAAACCAATTTGTCACCAGATACCAAAGTGAGCTAAAATAATTGGGCTAAAATATGATTTTGGTCCCTGCAAATATAGTGAGTTTGGGTTTTGGTCCCTGGTAAAAAAAAATTGAATTCCATCATTCTAAAAAAAATTTGTTTTTTAAAATAGTTCCTGACCCACTTTCTTGTTGATTTGGCTGATTTTTGCTTAAGTGACTGATGTTGACGGTACAATCTTATACATGTGGTGCACACGTGTCATTTAACTTATTTTAAACATTCTATCTATAAATCAATTTAATTAAAATAAAATTTGTTTGTCATAATTAAAAGAAAAATAAAAAAGGGGAGGGTTTCCGGTTTCCCCATTCTTCTTCATCAATCTTCACTACTCCATCACTCTTCATTTTCTTCATCCATGTATCATCAACACAACCCCACCTTTAGCCTTTATTCTTCAATCCAAACCCAATTTTTGCTTCTTCTCTTTATTCTTCTTTGCTCTCACCTTTACTCTTCAATCCAAATCCAATCCATGTATCCCTTATTCTTCTTCGCTTCTCACCTTCGTAGTCACTTCAATGAATAGCAATGATTGTTCTTCCCGTGAGTTCGTTCTCTGCTACATGATTTCTCTGTTCCACCTTTTAAATTGTTGTCGTAGTAAAGTGTACTAGGAAAAAAGAAAGGAGTATATGTGTAACCATTTTTCTAACCCCGTTCATAGGCCGGTTCCTATTTATAAGCAAGAATTAGACACATATATGGTAACGTTACAATCAAAACCATAATTCCAAATAATAAGGACTGACCAAACAGTAAGTTACTTGCAACGTGAATTGTAACGTTAACTAGAAACATAACCTGCTGTATACTAGGTCAAAGAGAAACTATTAGTTATAATAAAATTAATAATAAATATAATAACACATTTTAAAATAAATTCCTTTCAAAAAAAAATTAATAAATTAAAATATTAGTTATAATAAATATAATAACACATTTTAAAATAAATTCCTTTCAAAAAAAAAATTAATAAATTAAAATTTTCTACACTCCCCCACAATTATTTATTTTAAAGTTTTAAGTGATTTAGGTGTTCCAAGAGCGTGGAAAATCAATGCATAAGCACTAGTGTCTTTCGGACTACGAACTATAGCACATAGAGCAAATGAAATTTGACCCACTAGAATGTCAGTGGAATTATAACCTCTATGAACCTCATTCAGTATATCAGTGATCTCATCACTCACAGTGATCTCTCGTCCAAAGTTGTTCAACACGATGCGGTGCATTTTGGCCTTGCACCTATGCCTGGATTTCATGAGTAGCTCTAGAAAGTTTGCCCAAGCTTTCATAGAGGCGGCCCCACCTCCAACACTCATATAGGTAAATCTATCAAGTGTACACCACAATCAAGCACACCACTCAACATATGAGTTATATATATTTATTAACAATTTATAACCTCAACCTTCAACGTTGTAGTATACACTATCCTACACCATAGGGATGAACTCTCAAAATTAAAATGGATAGTGTCTAATCAAATTGACAAGTGACTTGTTCTTACCCATATGAACATAGCTTTGCGAATTTTCACAATCTATGTTGGGTTACCATCACTCTCAATTTTTGTATTGGACATAATTCATCCCCCTTGATGTATATATATATATTACTCATTATATTGATGCATCACAAATAATACATTGAGTAAGACGTCTCTCAGTGACTATCTCATATATATTATCAAATCATCATCTATGATATATTATCATAAATTTGCTTAAATAAATTTTAAGCAACAACACCCCCACATAGGAGAAAATTAAATCTACATTTAGATTTATTATACAGGTCTACTTGAAACTACTTTCAAGCGACGACGTCCCCACATTGAGAGAATATGAATTCATATGTGAATTTCATTCAAGTCCGCTTGATTTATTTTTCAAGTAACGACACCTCCACATTAGGGAAAATAAATCCACACAAATATAAATTTTTCACATCATTATATTATTTAATATAATGGATAACCACACTATGTCACCGATATTTTAAGGTGAATCTCAATGTATATATCTCATGAGTTACGAGTGCCACAAAATATATTCAGGTCTGTTTAAATTAATTTTAAGCGACAACATAACATCTTTATTTCACTCGTTTCATTCATTGCATATCTATATGTATCTTCGTAAGTTTCTCAAATTTGCTGCCCAATAATTATTCACAATAATATAAAATTATCTCAAAACTGAACCACAATATTATAAAGGCAATACACTTAGTTAATAGTCATTTGGCAGGAGAAAATCATTTTAATACTCTTATAATAAAGACTCTTTCAAGAACATTTGATAGGTTAAGATTTAAGCTTTGAAACATCTCGACTCATTATTATTGCTTGATTATATTGATGCACCTTTACTTACATACAAATTTTCTTCACAAAATACTTTTTTTTTAGAACTAGAGATACAAAAATAATGCATAACCTTTGATTGTTTTAGTGTTACTTGCAGTATTAGCTCAGTTATGAATTATCAGAACTGGTTTCTATTAATAAGATCCTTTGACAACTGATAATTGTTAAATGTTTGTACTTCAATTACCATTGAATGTACTGTTTGACACACTGACATATTGGTTGGCTTTTTGCAATGTTAGAATGAACAAAAATATGAAAGTTTATGTGATGACACCAAAATTCATGATATAGAAAATTGATGAGGAAGATTACAAACTTTCATATATGTTATGGACTAAATTGACATATTTCATATGCTTTTTGAACTAAATCGGATAGTTTAGGGACTAAATTGATGATTTATTCTTCATCTCATCCTTTGAGCTAATTTTGGACATATATATTAAACAATTTGTTTGTGATTTATTAATAGGTTTTGGGAAACAACATAAAGAAGGAGTTGTCAAGAATCCAGGCAGAACTTAGCAGCACAAACCCAAATCTTAAATTTTCGTGAGTATTTTCTCATTAAAGTTCATTTGGAAAATTGATACTTAATGTTTTGCTTTGAAATGTAACATTTTCTGTGTTCAAACACGAATGATCAGATGGAAGCAATTTCTACAAGAATTCCGGTGGATAAGGCTGATTTCAAAAACTACTTCCCCAAGTGAGTCAACTTACTAATATAATGTGGTTTCAGCTATGGATTACTTAACAATTGATTTATGTGCTAAATTTTACGGTGTTGATTCTTATCTTGTGTGACAAGCATGGTGATGTTGTGCTGCATGTGGTGAAAAAGGAATTCAAAAACCATGTTGAAGAAACGGAAAACAAGCGCAACATTTCAAGAGAAAAACATTTGTCCGGCAACTCAAAGCGGTGAACAACATTTGATGATGATGAAAACGTTCATCCAAATCTTTTTGGTCATCAGGATAATTCAGTTCGCAGTAGTAAACATTAATCCATTTTCACATGGTTATGCTGAGAGTACATGGAACTGATTAACCTGAGGTCTATATCAGCTTCTTCCTCTAAGAAACTAATTAAGCTGAGGTCTCTACCATCTTCTTTTCTCTAAGTAACTTGCGTGAATTTGTTTCCTGCTCTACAGGTACCAACGATGCACCCAATCTCATATTAACAGTAAGCCTCAACACATTACAATAAGCTCATATCTTTGATGAATTGATTAAGGGATCAACAATATCATGTCTCGTTCCTTTTCGGACAACATGCAATATCTGCCTAAAACCATAACACCCTCTTTAATTATTTGATTATTTTAATGAGTTTAGAATATACTTATATGATTTGTATGATTTATATGATTTATTTTGATGAGTGGTATTTTGTTATGTTATATGTTGATATTTATTAGTATAATATATGTTATCGCGATTTTCGGGTGTCAAGTCATTAATTAGGCTTGAACCTTTCAATCTTTGATATTCTCTATTTTTTCTTGGGAAGGGCAAAATTGAGAAAAAAAAACCCTTAGATTCTAAGTTCGGGGGTCGTTTTCGCTACGGGAAGGTGTTAGGCACCCGGAACGATTATGGTATTCCATAAGAACCGTTCTCCTAGGTTTATTTCTACGCTTTATTTTTATTGCCTACTTATTAAAAAGGTTTTATTTGAGTGAAGAATGGGGAAAGAAGATGATTGAGATTTTATTTTACTTGGCTTGGAGGAGTTTTAACTCATTGCCTACGTACCCTTTTAAGGGATCAAAACCAAACGTAGTTCGCTCTCAAAAAATGTTTTTTGTGTGTTTGGTTGATTTTAATTTTTGTTGAAAAATGGTTTTGAAGAAAAGAAAGAGGCCTTAAAGGCATAAGAGAAGAAAATGGTGAATGGTTGGTTCAATTGTTATTAAAAAAGTCTAAGTAGGGATTAGGATTCATTTGGATTTGTTTAAGAAAATAAAGAAAAAAAATTCAAAGGAGTTTTGACTCCAAGGTTTGTTTGGAAAAATTTGAGTGATGGAATTGGTTTATTATTTTTTGAAAATTGACATTTGTCTAAAAAATCGCGTTTCCTAAGCATACATCTAAACGGTAATCATGCAACGTGTGTGCGTGTCGGTGCTTGTGTCGGTGTACATCCCTTATAGTGTCCATAGTCCTTTACATTGAGTCCTAAATACATGCTATGGTCTTGCAAGGAATTTAAAAAAAGAACTAATCTATCTAAAATTATTACAAACCCAATTGATATAGAAATGAATAAAAAAAATGATGCTAAAACTATGGGATGAATGAAATGTGAGATGAAATGGTTAGTATCATAAGACATAAAAATAGTAGAAAGGTAAACAAAATTGAATAGAATAGCAAGAGAGAAAAAAAAAGTAATGAAATGAAATAAAATGGCAAAATATACCTAAAATTGGTTATGACACTTAGACATGCATATGACCTATAATCCCCTCATTATAGCAATGTTAAAGGGGTTTGATTTTGAGCTATAATGTGGGAACAAATAGGACACATGCAAGCCAAGAATCATGACATATTTTTAAAGGCATTTTGCACTTTATTTCTTGGTAAAAACACACGTTACTTGCAAAACAAGAAAGAAATGAAAATCTACATCCACAATCAGCAAGACATACATATGATCAGCAACATATTCACCATGAAATTACACACCAATCATCCACATCACATGCCAACATTTTATGAAAAAATATACCACAAAAATACACAAACTTAGATCAAACACAAAATTAATCAAGAAAAATAACATACACCTTTTTATCATTTTTTAAACCACTGAAAAATATCACAAAAGTGTTAAAATGTATTAAGAAACATATAACAATTTTTTTTTGGAATTTTTAGAGAAAAGATTGAGCATGCAGAGGTTCAGTTAGCAAAAAAGTAGGGTGCAGATAGCAGGAAAAATGGCAAAAACGCATAGGAACCAAAGCCCAAACCAACCAAAAGATCCGGGTTCACAAGGAGCGTTGGATTGATCCAGGGTAGGGAACCCTAGATCCAACGGCCAGGAACGAAGGGGATTGGACCGGTTTTGGACCGGTCCGGTTCACTGGCTTATATAAGCATATGAGCACCGGTTTTTTTTCATTTTTTCAAGTTCTTTCTCTCTCTTCTCTCATCCTAGTGAGAGAAGCTCTCACTTCTCTCCTCCCTCTCTCGCCGGAAACCGCATCTCTCCTCCCTCTCCCTCGCCGGAAACTGCATATGGAGGATGATCTTCATCTTCTCCGGTGAGGTTTGTTCCTCCGGCGTGGTGGCCGGCCGCCCAAGGGTGGCGGCGCCGCCGCCGGAGTTTGAACAAACTTCTCCGTTTTCGAAAATTTTTACATTTTTGGATATCCTTTTTCGTTCTAAGCATGAATATGACATTGGATTTTGCATGCAAGGTTCGTATCAACGTAGATCTGAGATTCTTTTTACGGTTTTGAATGAAACTTTTTTCAAGTTTTTTTGCTGTTTTCGGTTGGAAACTTTTAAAACTCTACAGATCTACACTTGATTCGCCTTTGTTGATGTTCTTGCGAAAGAAAGATGAATTTTGAGTTTTACCTGTGATTTTCGGTTGGAGATTTCGAATTTGTTCTTCGGAAAACTTCGATTTGATTCTGTTTGTGGATTTTCTAAACTGAAACCGAAAATAAATCGGTGTTCTTCTTCTTCACCGGTTCGACTTTGCTTCTTTCCTTCTTCCTCTTCACTAATTCTCTGTGATCGGTGCTTGAGTTTGCCAATGGCGAATTCGCGCCTTGAATTGCAGAGAATCCGGTTCAATGATGATGATTGTTTGAAAAATCACTGAGAACTGAACGAATTTAGTTGAAATTGTTGATGAATTGTGATTCTGGAATTCTAGGGTTCATGAATGTTCAGGGGCGGATCTAGACATTGCATATTAGTGTGGCAAAATTTTTAAAGAAACTATAATAAAATTATACTAAAAATAATATATAAACATTTAACCATACATTTGTTAAATTACAATGAAAATCGTCTGTCATCCATTTGTTGAAAATGAGCTAGAATAACATCAGTGCTAATTGTGAAAAGAACATCTCTTTCAATAAAAGTTACAAGCCGATCATTTAACCATTGATCACCCATTTTGTTACGTAAATGACTCTTCACAATCTTCATAGCTGAAAAAACACGTTCAACACTTGCAGTTGCAACCGGCAAGAGCAAAGCCAACTTCAAAAGCTTAAAAACCAAAGCAAATGTCTTGCACTTATTTGTTTCCACAAGTATTGCACAAAGATCCGAAAGCCCTTTCAACTTTGCAAATTTTGGATCAGATTTAACATTTCTAACATAATTATGAAGTTGTCTGCGCAACTCCACTTCCGACACATCTACAAAATCATTTGGATAAAGCTCAGCCATCCTCAATAATTTGTTCACATCAAAAGCAGAAAATGACTTTGCAGGACTCAAACATGAAACACATTGTAAAAGTTCGGTATTCTCTTCATCAAACCTAGCATTAAGCTCTTGCAATTGCAAATCTAAAACACTAAACAAACAATCATTCTTATAATGATGCAAATTAGAAACACTAGAAACCGGAGGGACTCGCCTAGGTTTCTTTCCTTCCATATATGGTGCATCCATATCAGGTACATCAATCTCATGTTTAGTGCAAATTGTCACAACCCTAGATATAAGTTCTTCCCACCCCTCATTCCTCATTTCTTGTAATTGTTTTTTGGTATCATTGACAAGTGATATAGCATTTAAAAGATCTTGATCACGTCTTTGTAGTGCTAGGCTCAAATCATTTGTAATTCCCAAAATCTCAACCATCATATATAACATGAAGATAAAATCAAATGATTGAAGCACATCAAGCAAAAGCACAGTTTCACCAAATTTATCAAACGAGGGATCATTCCCCACTTCTACAATTACCTCAACAATGGCACCATACAAAGTCATCAAACTAGTGAGAGTCCTAAAGTGGGATCCCCAACGAGTGTCCCCTGCTCGAGCAATTGATGAATCTTGATTCAGTCCACTACCGGTCTCTATCTCGCCCTCCTCAATCAATTTAGCAAATTGAGCTAGTTGTTTGTCCCGGAGCATTTCTTGTCTCTTGTTAGAAGCTCGTATGAAATTAACAAGCATGTTGACCTTACCGAAAAAACCACTAACAGGTTTGTGAGTCTTAGCACAAGCAACAAGTGCCAATTGAAGTTGATGTGCGAAACAGTGCACATAATGCGCAGATGGATTCTCATTTTGAATTAAAGTTTTCAAACCACCAAATCTACCTCGCATATTGCTAGCTCCGTCATAACCTTGTCCCCTGATGCTAGAGAAACTCAATCCATTTATAGACAACATCGTCTCAAGTGCATCTTTAAGTGACTTAGCACTTGTTTCTTTAACACTTGTAATACCAAGAAATCTCTCTTTTACCAAACCATCACCATCAACATAACGAAGAACAACAGCCATTTGTTCTCTACCAGAAACATCACCAGATTCATCGATCAAAACACAAAACACATCATCCGCAATATCACAAACAATTTCTCGAGTTATTTCACATGCACAAGCAGAAGCAAGATCCTTTTGAATCTTAGGGCAAGTCATTAAGCTATTTCCTGGCGCAGAGTCTAATATAGTAGCTACATCTGAGTTGTTTTCCTTTAAAGTGTCCAACAACTCAAGAAATGGCCCCTTGTATAAAGAGTCATCAGCCTCGTCACTTCCTCTAAATGCCAATCCACACCTCAAAAGATACTTAGTAGCTAAAAGGGATGTCTTAACACGGACACAATATTCAACATTCATTTGCTTAGTTTGATTAACAAATGCAGCCTTAATACTTTGGTTTGGGTTCATGAGAGCATAACCCATATGCACACAATCAACATGAGAATTATTAGAAGTAGCATGATTAGCCAATTTTCGGGGATTCTTCCAATCACCAAAACCATCTCCCACAAAGTGATCCCCACCATAATTAGACACATTTTTAAACAAAAAACATGGCAAACAAAATGCTAGGTTCTTAGATTCACTATATTCAAGCCAATCATACAAATTAAACCAATTCTTGTTAAATCGACGTCTTGTTCCACGAAAATCAGACCAAGGATAAACAAAGTTGCTAGGAGGTTGATGACGACGAATTTTCAAGTAAGCTTTACGTACCTCATCTTGGATGTCAGGATGATAGCTTGAAATTGGAGGCCTAATTCCTGGATCTGTTTCCAACAATTTATAATCAACAACTTTAACACCCTCATTGGTCGAGTTGGGAGCAATATCCGTAGTCGAAGAACTAGCTTTGTCTCTAGACAACACAGGGAAGAATTTCTTCATCCTATAATTTATAAACACCATTGTACAATAATTAATCAATTATCATAAACAAGCAATTTTTATCATAAACACCATTGCAGAATTTTAAAACCCCAATTCAAACCCTAAAAAAAACCCCAAATCCCCAATTCACAATTCTAAAACCCTAAAAAAGCAATTGTAGAATGAATGAGAAAGTAGAGAATCAATTGACTATTTCACTTACCTTGGCTTAGACTTAGAGTGAAGAGAGAAAATTATGTTGCTGACTGATGAGAGTGGAAGGAGAGGTTTGTTTGTTTGTTGTAAGAAGATATTTGATTCATTGATTGTGAATTGTGATTTTTGAGAAGAGGAGAAGAGGAGAGTAGAATGAATGAGAAGAGGAGAAGAGGAGGAGAAGAGGAGAATAGGAAAAGAAAAGTGTTTGTTTATGTTTTTCAATTTTCAATTTCTATCTTCCCCGTGCCAGGCCTTTCCCTTATGAATTATGCATATTAAAAAAAAAAAAAAAAAAAAAAGATTAGAAACTGGTGTGGCATATGCCACACCATGTTTCATGCTGCCTCCGCCCATGTGAATGTTCTTCATGTTCTTGATAGTTTCTGAGTTTTTGATCTAACTGAATGGAGAGAGAAACTGTGATTCTGTTTGTTGAGGTGGCGTGAATTGTGTGGGTTCTGATTCTGACTTGTACAGTAATTGCACCTTTTATAGGCTGCCAAGTGTGCTTGAGACCCAATGGGAGAGGGACACCTGTTTTTTGGACTTAGGGACCTCTTTGCAAAAAAGAAAAAGTAAAAGGACTGAACTGCAATAATGAAAAAAGGACTAAAAATACAATAATGAAAAGTATTGGAAAAAAATGTAAATTTTAAAAGGTTTTGGACTAAAGTGCAATTCTGGAAATTGTTTGAAGGGCTAAAATGCAAAAAAATAAAATTGGACTAAAATTGGTAAATTGGACAAAACGTAAAGTGAAACCAAAAATAAAATCAACAAAAGGACTAAAATGAACCAGCTACAAAAATGAGGTATTTTAAAATACCTCTCTGCCGAAATTTTGACAAGAAAAGACCAAAATGCCCCTGGGGACTAAACTGACCCAAACTGACTCAGATGCAATTTTTGAAATGATTTTTTTTTAAACAAAGACTTAACAATGGTTTGTACAGACAAGTTGAAAAGACTCAGAGGCAAACACAGGGACTAAAATGGGTTCCACTGCAGGAAATGACCAAAATACCCTTTTGTATGATTTTTGAAATAAAATGCAAGAAAAGTAATGCGACGCTTCAGAGAGTTCTTAAATGACTTGTAATGTCAGAAAAGACAGAGGCAGTAAAATACGTTTAAAAAGAGAGTAAAGATTCAGAGTAAAATAACAGAGAATTGACAAATATCAGTGTTAAAAAAGAAATTTGAATGAGTATTTTTAGGTCCAAAATCAGGGTATAACAATATATATATTATTTGTTGTAGAAATATACATAATATGTTATAGAAATATATATGATTTTTTATAGAAATATATATGATTTGTTGTAGAAATATTTGTTATTTGTTATAGAAATATTATATATATATATATATATATTAGAATATAATATTAAGATTTGAATATAAGAGAAAAATAAGTAGGTTAAGGATTTATATAAATAGGAGAGACCTAGTTTAGAAAAAACATAACGTATGATCAATTTTGGAGAAAAGGGAGAAAAAGCCAAGAGAAGGGAGAAGCACCTAGAGAGCTGCGATTTTCATTGTTAAGGTAAGGGTGAGACTAACTTTGCAGTTCTATTAATTCCATGAATCAACGGTTACATTTAACATGAATTAGGATGAGTTTAAGAAGAATCAAAAATTAGGTCAAATTGATAGAATTGATGATTAAACGGTGAAAAGTTGTTAGAATGATGTAGAAATTGTTCCTAGACCTTAGATAATGATTATGATGAATTCTGGAATCATGATTAGGATTTAAACCATGAGAGTTGATGATTTTTCATAAAAACTGCACTTCTGCCCGTAGCGACATTCATCGCTCGCCTCCCGAGCTATGATCCTCGCCACGGCGAGGGATGAACTTCATCGCTCGCCACGCGAGCAACCTTACCCACCTCTCGAGGTGCACGACGCAGCTCGCAATAGCGAGCAGATGAACTCGCCATAGCGAGTATGACCAGAAAGCTATCCAAATTTCGTGATTTTGACTTTTGAGTTGAACCTTAGATGCTTTTGAGTGCCTGAACATGTTTAATAATGATTAGGAGAGAATGTAGGATGAGATTGAACCTGGAATGAAACTTGTGGGATTCTGACCTGAACTCGCCATGGCGAGCAGAGGCTCTCGCCTCGCGAGCGACCCAGAAACAGAGTGACTTGTTAGATTTTGCGACCTTTGTTGCACGAGTTGTCGAGAGTTGAACCTTGGGGTAGCATTAAGACTTGAATATGATATTAATTACAAGATGTTAAATGAATAATTGAGAGTTGAACCTTGAAGCTGTTATGAGATGTTAATGTTGATTTATGATGTGATATAATGTATACGCATTACTTGAAGTTTAAATGAATAATTGAGATGATTGTTGGCTTGCGTTGATATTGTTATGGCATGCTGTTTTTGTATACTGTTGTGTTGCTGTTGTTATTTAACTAAGCTGCATGAGTCGGTCTAAGATGAAGGATGATGTTCCAATTTATTGGATTTGTATTAAGAAAGTCGATGTTCTAAAATGTTGAGAAGTTGAGTCCATTGCATACGCATAATACGAGATGGTAGAGAGCTTGATGCTCTGTAATGTATATTTATACATAATATGTGATGGTAGAGAGCTTGATGCTTTGTAATGTATATTTATACATAATACGCGATGGTAGAGGGCTTGATGCTCTGAGAGCCTATTTACGCTCAATACGATGGGGGCTTGATGTCCTAAATGGTACCACATGCATGATTAAGAGGTAGTAGTCGCATTTCGTCTAGATGGTTCAAGAGGTATGAGATGTCTAACTTGCATTGTCGAGTTGAAGTCGTGTCGTTGTTGTTAAGTTGTTAATTACCCACGTGTCGTTAATGAAACGCTTATGAAGATTATGATATTGATTACGATATTGTTATGCGATAATTCTTATGATGTGATGTTATGTTGTTATAAGAGGATCCTAATGATGCGTTGTTTATGTTGTGATATTTATTGATGAGTCATTTATTATCTATTTTAATATATTATTTAGTTTCATTTTAATTAGATTTAGGTTTATTTTATATAAATATTATTTCCTTTTTGAACTATTTTACTACAATTACATATTGTTATATTTCAGGAACGAATATTTGATGGATTGAGTCTTGGAGCAAAAGAAAGGGGTTTTGGAGCTGATTTGGTACAAAAATACGAAGATTCGGAGACAAAAATATATCTCTCTCAAGTCATAAACTTGGCACGGCCCGTGCTAGGCTTGGCACGGCCGTGCCACATGTAACAGCCCGATTTTTCGGTAGATTTATTTTAATTACTTTTATTATGTGTTTTATGTGTTTGTGTGTGATTAATCATCATTGGGTGCATTTTCGAGGATTTCCGTAATAGAAGGGTATTTTGGTCATTTGGCGTAAAGGTAAAATGGTAATTTTGGTGAGAATTATTTTTAATATTTAGTGAGAACCCTTATTTTACTAAGTTACTAGTCTAGTGATTAGTTTTTACCGTTTAGTGACCGTTTGTTATGTTTTACCGTTGTTAGTAATTACCGTTGAGTGTATAGAAACTTTTTAGAATTGTGTTAGAATGGGTTAAGCCCACTAGGGTCTAGAATTGAGCCCAATTGAGTTGTAGCATACCTAAACCTAAACTTGGAGAGAAATTCATTCATTCATTTCATTTCACAAAGTTAGAGAGAGGTAGAGAGAGAAAGTGAGTGAAAGGAAGAACAAGGGTTAGCAAAGGGGGAAAACTTAAAGATTGGAGAATTAGGAGCTAAAGTGAAGTTTAAGTTTGGATTAATCATAACCTAAGGTAAGGGGGTTAGTCTTCATCATAATCATAATTGTTTGTTTGCAATTTTTCTTGGTTTGTATGAAAAAGTGCTTAAGTGAGTGAGAATTCATATGAACCCAATCTCTAATTTTCGTGCTCTTGTTTTGGTGATAAGTTTGAGTATGTTAATTGAATGATAAATGAATTGTTGGTGATGAAATAACATGTTCATAATGTATGAAAATGGGTTGTTGTGAAGTTATGCTTAATTGATGACTTATGACATGTTGTTGTTGAATTGCGGTGTGAATCAAGTTTCAATTGATGTTGTTGTTGATATGTCATGTTGTTGATGATAATCCATGGCTTGGGTTTGCATGATTCATGATTGTTGTGGAGAAATGAGTTGTTGGTGGTGGTTTTGTAAAATGGCTTGATAAAGAAGAAGTTTGATTTTGATGATGTTGAATGAGATAAGGAAGTTGTTAGAATGAATTAGGATGGTATGATTTTCTGTTTTAATCACTTGGTTTTGGAGAGAAATCGTTTTGGGAAGAAAACGGGTTTTTGAGTAAAAGTGGTTTTTAAGTGCTTTTGCAAAATAAGTCATTTTGGGATGAGTTTGATTAAGTTGTTTTAATGTTTAAATGTCAAGTTTTCAAGTGTGGTATGTATGGTCTAAGTGTTAGGAATGCATTGGCGAAAATGGAACTGAAATCGGATTCGAAAACAAGATTTTATGCGCAAAAACGTAAAAATGCATTTTGCTGTACTGGTGAGGTGACACGACCGTGCGTCTAGATGGCACGACCGTGTCAGTTTCTCCTGTAAAGGGAGCACGACCGTGCGTCCTGATGACACGACCGTGTCAGTTCTGCAGAATTCTGAAACCTCGTTTTTTCGTGTTTTTGTGTACTTTTAAGCATGCCAATTGATTCCAAACACCTAACCTTATTCAATCAATTTATAATTAAGCTTCTAAGAGTATCATAGCTTGATTCTAACTTGGTTTTGTTTTGATAATGAATTCGTTTTGCAATATGGAAGAAATGATATGAACTTGTCGTAATTTGGTAATTTTGATGATTTTGTCGAAATGAACTTTTGTGAACTAAATAGGATTACAAGTTAAACCTACAGCTCTTATAGACTTAGGTAAGACTTGTATGGTTGGTCAAACATCTTAATCATGTCAAAAATGATATTTTGGGTGGGAATGTGAAAGATTGTGAAATTGGGTTTTCTCATACGAACTTAAGCTATTCTTTGAACTAATGTCTAATAGTTTGTAAATGGCTTAAGCTCAAGACTACATGATTGATTAAGATTGTTTGAGAGCTTTTAACATGTCTAAGTTGCTTTGTCTTGGAAATTATCAATGTTGGTCGTTTGCCACTTGATACGGTTTTTGTCGGAAATGTTTCCTTTGAACCAATTTTCTTATAATCTATTGTGACTATCCTTATATGACTAAGTGAAGATGTGTGAATGAATGATTGTATTGGATATGATGTTTATCATGAGATGTGTATGCTATCTTACTTAGAATGTAAGGAATGCTTGAATGGTGAAACTATATGTGATAGTTGATGTTGAATGATTGTATTGGATATGATGTTTATCATGAGATGTGTATGCTATCTTACTTAGAATGTAAGGAATGCTTGAATGGTGAAACTATATGTGATAGTTGATGTTGAATGATTATATGTTGGATATGATATTTGTCATGAGATGTTGTATGTTCTCTTACTTGGAATATGAGAATTGTTTGAAATGGTGAAACTATATGTGATAGTTGATGTTGAATGAAATTGTTGATTATTGATAATCATGTTGAGGTGTGATGGTGAATACTATGATTTAATTGTGTATGGGCATGTTTCTTGATAATGCAATGATGTGGAGATGAATAATATAATTGGGTGTCGTCCTATATATTGTGGAGAAAATTGTGTTTGTTGTCGCATTATCGAGTTCTTATACATGTCCATGCATCATAGTTGTGTTGAGATACGATGTTTTATTCGTTATAGGGCTTCGGCCTGACAGAGATCTTTTGAGATCTAGTTTTGGACTTCGGTCTAGCAGAGATCTTTTGAGATCTGGATACGATATTTTATTCGTTATAGGGCTTCGGCCTGGCAGAGATCTTTTGAGATCTGGATATGGGTGACGACCTTTTGGAGATTTGGTACCACATGCATTTATGTGTCAATAAGTGCATATCATGACATGAGTCATATTTGAAAATGTGATTGGTGATTGGTGATTATGTGTGAATAATTGTGAATTGATGTTTGACACATGTGATTAATGATTGTCCATGAAATGTGATTAATGAATGTTCATAGAATATGATTGGTGATTGTTCATGAAATGTGATTGGTGATTGTTCATGATGTATATGATTGGTGATTGTTCATGAATAACTGTGAATTGATATTTGTTCATGACACATGTGATTGGTGATTATTGATGTGAGATATTGGGGTTTTGATGTAAGTATATATATGAGAATATTATTTGTTGGAACAAAATGTGTTTCACAATAAACCTTAATGAGTTTTGATGATAACAAGGTATTAAAAATTGTCAATTGGTTATTGCTAACAATTGTTCAAGTGTACAGGACCATAGGCAAAGTTAATCAATTTCAAAAGGTCTTGGAAGAACAATGAAGAGCAAAGGAATCCAAAGCATCTGAAGAAAACTGCGTCTGAAGCTAAGAAGTGCTTCTGAAGTAAAAAGTGCCTCTGAAGTAGTGACGTCATCAGAAGCAGAAGTTCATCAGAAGCAGAAGACCATCAGAAGCAAGGTTTCATCAGAAGCTATATCATCACCAGAAGCTACAAGTGATCAGTAAATTTAAACTGAAGATTCAAAGGAGCTG
Source organism: Medicago truncatula (assembly GCF_003473485.1). Classification (NCBI taxonomy): domain Eukaryota; kingdom Viridiplantae; phylum Streptophyta; class Magnoliopsida; order Fabales; family Fabaceae; genus Medicago; species Medicago truncatula. Next base: position 19,917,798 of record NC_053047.1, read on the forward strand.
TTTTTCGTTTCAACCTCGTCTAGAAGAACGAAGAATTGAAAGGGAGGTATCAACGGTCATTTGAAGAACACTGGGTACTTATCCTTCGTTATCAGAGTTGACAAAGTACAAGTGTACAACCACTACCTCCACTACTCTGTTTTTGTCTACGCTACAAGACAAGACAACAGCTCTGCCTGCAGAATTGTTCCTTCAAGATGGGAATGAATTTGAAGTTGATCCTTCAAAGGACTTTACCCAAATCAGGCAAAAGATTACTGGTGGATGATCAAAGGAACTCAACGACTCTTTAGACGTGCTAAAAATCTCAACGTCTCTTTCACACCTCTATATAAAGGAGTGAAGACTTGAAGATTGGCAAAAGACATCAACACAAGTTAAAAGTGCCAAAACTCTGCCAAATTTAATTCTACAAAGCACCTTGAATTTCTGCACTGATTTGATACATCTTAGAAATTCATAAGTCTAGAGTCTTTATTGCATTGTATTGTGAACACCACTGATTGTATATCAAGTGTTCAAATCAAACATTTTCTCTGTATTTTTGTTTGAAAAGAAGTCTGTCGCCTGTGTGCTTGAGTATTAGAAGACTCTTGCTTTAGTGCTTGAGCATTGGAAGTCTCTCGCCTGTGTGCTTGAGCATTTTGAGAAATCTCATACTTAGAGAGTATTGAGCATTTGTAATCTTTGTGATTATTAGTGAAATCTCCTTGGAAGTGCAAGGGGGACTGGACTACTTCCGATTTATGGAAGGAACCAGGATAATTGCTTGTGTCTCTCTTTCTTTTCTCTGCTCTGTTTTATTCCGCTGCATATCTGTTGTTCAGTCAGAACCTGAAGCTTCTGGTTCTAAGGCTAAGATTACATCAAAGCCAGAAAAACTCAAGTCTAAGGTTATGACAAAATCTGATCCTAAGACTACAAAGATCAAAATTCTGAAAAGATCAGAACCTGTTCCTCAGAGTCTGATTAAACCAGAACTTAGAATCCTAAAGTCAAAGGATCAGAAGAACAAAACAGTTACTGCTTCTGAGAAAACAATATCCAAAGGTGTTAAACCTAAAGTATTGAATGATCAGAAGCTACTCAGCACTCACCCCAAGGTACAAGGGAGGAAAAGTAAAACCTCCAGAACTAACCCAAAAGGACCCATGAAGATATGGATACCTAAGTCTGAATTGATCAAAACTGCAGGTATGCCTAAGGGCAAGAGAGAAACAAAGGTCATGGTACCTAGACAGCGGTTGTTCAAGGCACATGACAGGAGAGAAAGCTTTGTTCCTCACCCTTACCATGAAAGATGGAGGAGAAGTGAAGTTTGGTGGCAACCAAACTGGAAAGATCATTGGTACAGGTACTATTGGTAATTCCTCCATTTCAATTAATAATGTTTGGTTAGTAGATGGTCTGAAGCATAACCTATTGAGCATCAGTCAATTTTGTGACAATGGGTATGATGTTATGTTCAGTAAGACCAACTGCACTCTAGTCAACAAGGATGACAAATCCATCACATTTAAGGGAAAGAGAGTTGAGAATGTCTATAAGATTAATTTCTCTGATCTGGCTGATCAGAAGGTAGTTTGCCTTCTGTCAATGAATGATAAGAAGTGGGTATGGCATAAAAGGTTGGGACATGCTAATTGGAGATTAATTTCTAAAATCAGCAAGTTACAACTTGTCAAAGGCATGCCTAACATTGATTATCATTCAGATGCACTTTGTGGTGCATGTCAGAAAGGAAAAATTGTTAAAACTTCTTTCAAATCCAAAGACATTGTATCAACCTCCAGACCCTTATATGGAAGTAAATATGGTTTAGTCATTGTTGATGATTACAGCAGATGGATTTGGGTAAAATTCATTAAAAGTAAAGATTATGCATATGAAGTGTTTAGCAGCTTCTGCACTCAAATACAATTTGAAAAGGAAATGAAAATTTTGAAAGTCAGAAGTGATCATGGTGGAGAATTTGAAAACGAGCCATTTGAATCTTTTTGTGAAAAACATGGGATTCTCCATGAATTCTCTTCTCCTAGAACTCCACAACAAAATGGGGTTGTAGAGAGAAAGAACAGAACTTTACAAGAAATGGTCAGAACCATGATCCATGAAAATAATTTAGCTAAACATTTCTGGGCAGAAGCAGTTAATACTTCATGTTATATTCAAAATAGGATCTATATCAGACCTATGTTGGAGAAAACTGCATATGAACTCTTTAAAGGAAGAAGACCTAATATCTCTTACTTTCATCGGTTTAGATGTACTTGTTACATTCTAAACACTAAAGACTATCTAAAGAAATTTGATGCCAAGGCTCAAAGAGGAATCTTTTTAGGTTACTCTGAAAGGTCAAAGGCATACAGAGTGTATAATTCAGATACACATTATGTTGAAGAATCTATGCATGTTAAATTTGATGATAAAGAGCCTAGAAGTAAAACTCCAGAGCAAGTTGAAAGTAATGCAGGTGCAAATGATTCTGAAGATGCATCAGAATCTGATCAACCTTCTGATACTGAAAAGAATTCAGAAGATGAATCAAGTCCAGTTGCTGAATCAAATCCAGAAGCTGAATCAAGTTCAGAAGCTGAACCTAATCTAGAAGCACAGAATGAAAATGCTTCTGAGGATATTCAAGATAACACTCAGCATGTGGTTCAACCAAAATTCAAGCACAAATCTTCACATCCTGAGGAGCTGATCATTGGAAGCAAAGACAGTCCTAGAAGAACAAGATCTCATTTCAGACAAGAAGAATCTTTGATAGGATTGCTGTCAATAATTGAGCCAAAAAATGTTGAAGAAGCTCTCTCAGATGATGGATGGATATTAGCTATGCAAGAAGAGCTAAATCAGTTTCAAAGGAATGATGTGTGGGATCTGGTACCCAAACCTATTCAGAAGAACATTATTGGAACAAAATGGGTATTCAGAAACAAGCTGAATGAACAAGGAGAGGTAACCAGAAACAAAGCTAGACTTGTTGCACAAGGTTATAGTCAACAAGAAGGCATTGATTACACTGAAACTTTTGCTCTAGTTGCAAGATTGGAAGCAATCAGGTTACTTCTATCCTATGCAGTTAATCATGGCATAATATTATATCAAATGGATGTCAAGAGTGCTTTTCTTAATGGTGTCATTGAAGAAGAAGTGTATGTCAAACAACCTCCTGGGTTTGAGGATCTTAAGCATCCTGACCATGTTTACAAACTTAAGAAATCACTATATGGCTTGAAACAAGCTGCCAGAGCTTGGTATGATAGACTAAGTAATTTCTTAATTAAAAATGATTTTAAGAGAGGTCAAGTTGACACAACACTCTTCAGAAGGACTCTTAAGAAAGACATTCTGATTGTGCAGATATATGTTGATGATATAAGATTTGGTTCTACTAATGCATCTCTTTGCAAGGAATTTTCTAAGTTAATGCAGGATGAATTTGAAATGAGCATGATGGGAGAATTAATGTTCTTTCTTGGAATTCAAATTAATCAAAGCAAAGAAGGAGTATATGTTCATCAAACAAAATATACAAAGGAGCTTCTGAAGAAGTTCGAGCTAGAAGATTGTAAAGTGATGAACACTCCAATGCATCCAACCTGCACCTTAAGCAAAGAAGATACTGGAACTAAAGTAGACCAGAAGCTATACAGAGGTACGATTGGTTCTCTGTTATACCTCACTGCATCTAGACCAGATATTTTATTCAGTGTATGCTTGTGTGCAAGATTTCAATCAGATCCTAGAGAATCTCATTTAACTGCTGTTAAGAGAATCTTCAGGTATCTGAAAGGAAAAACTAATCTTGGACTCCTGTATAGGAAATCTCTAGATTATCAGTTGGTTGGATTCTGTGATGCTGATTATGCTGGTGACAGGATTGAAAGAAAATCAACCAGTGGAAATTGTCAATTCCTGGGAGAGAATCTGATATCCTGGGAAAGCAAAAGACAAGCAACAATTGTTATGTCTACAGCAGAAGCAGAATACATTTCAGCTGCAAGTTGTTGTACACAACTACTTTGGATGAAATATCAGTTGGAAGATTATCAGATTAATGCTAACAGTATTCCCATCTTTTGTGATAATACTGCTGCTATTTGTTTGTCAAAGAATCCAATTCTACATTCAAGAGCCAAGCATATTGAAATCAAACACCATTTTATCAGAGATTATGTTCAAAAAGGAGTTTTAGATATACAATTCATTGATACTGAGCATCAATGGGCTGATATATTTACAAAGCCTTTAACTGTTGAAAGATTTGATTTTATCAAGAAAAATTTGAACATGCACTTTGTGTCTGATTAAGATTTGCTTGCCTCTGAATAAGAAGCTTGGTTCTGAAATTTATTCAGAAGCTTTGGTCCATCATAAGCTCTTAACTGAGGTTCTGAGGAAAATGTGCTTCTGAAGATGACGTCAGCACTAAAACTTCAGAAGCTGTATTCTTTACTACTAAATAGCAGGGTTAGTGGGATCGTTGGCAGTTACGTTTTAGTAACACCTGTCCCATTAACCAAGGTTATTAGTCTGAAAAGTTTCTGACGTGGTCTATTTGTATTGGAGTATAACAAAAAGGGCAATGATGATTTATATGCTTTTAAACGTACTAACACGCGCCCCCAATTTGTCATTAATGCTATGTTTGTTTGTTCCCTCTTGAATTGCAAACGTTTTTACTAAAAACACTTAGACAAACACACACTACTCACTTCACAACCAACACTTTTGCTTTCCAACCTTCTCTGCGAAGTAAGCGCATTTCTTCTAAAACCCTAGAAACCTTTTCTCCTTCAATCAATCAAATGGTTTCATCAAGTTCTGCTCCTGGATCATCATCAAACAAGTAACAACAAGAAACTCCTGCATACGAGATAAAAGGAAGAACCATGTCCTTGGAGGAATGGGATTTGAAGATTCAAACTGAATGTCCGGTGGACTTCGTTTCACTAGCTGCTAATAATTGCGACATTGGGAAATTCTACGATGTTAAAGGATTGGGGAGCTACTTCAACTTTTTGAATGGTCCAACTTATCAAACACTGGTGCGACACTTCTGGGTCAGGGCCAGTATTTACGATAAAGAAGCTGCAAAAATTGAAGAAGATGAGAAAGTTCTTCTTTATCCAAAACTGAAAGGGAAATCCAGAAAAGAAATGGGTTTAGAACCTTTCTCAGGGACAGAGATAAGATCAAGTGTAATGGGAATTCCGGTTCACATTACTGAGGATGTTATTGCTTTTGTTCTCAGAAGGCCAGCTACAGGGGAATACAAAGCTGGTATTACGAAAGTCAAAGATAGTCCTTGGAATGAACTTGTAAATCAGACTATCTACAACAAAGCAACCAAGGGAACGTATTCTGATATGACACCTGAAAACAGAATGATGCTGAAGATTCAGAATGAAAATCTGCTACCAAAAGGTGGTGGTAGTGATCAGCCTTCATTGGAGCACAAGATTCTCCTTCACTTTGTCATAACAGGTGTAAAGGCAAATGTGCCTAGATACATCTTCAGGCACATGGTACAACAACTCAGAGAAAACCAGTTGAGAAATAGGTGCTGGGTACCCTATGGGAGGCTTCTCTCTGAAATCTTTCATCAAGGAGGTCTTCTCAACCTTCTTAAGGAAGTGGATTTCTTCACTGATGAACAGCTGGGCACTGTTACAGGAAAGATCATCAATGGAGAAACTCTAAGGTCTAAGCATCTGATCAATGTAAAGGATCTTAAGAAGCTAAGCACAGATATGACAGAATCTGATGCTAAATCAGCTATGATGAAGGATTTTCCTCCAATCTGCAAACAAGACCCTCTGGATGTTCAGATGCACTACATCAGGGAACATTTTGAGAGAACTCAGGTCAAGATCAGCTTGAAGGAAGTACCTGAACAAATGTATGGAGGAGCTCTTCCTGTTGCCAAGAGCAGGAAGACAAAGAGCAAAGCCTTATCCAAGGAAGAGTACTTGGTAGAAGAAGCTCCAAGAAAAGCTTCCAAGAGATCAAAGGCTGCTGATAAGGATGGTGAAGCAGCACCTAAACCCAAGAAGGCTAAGACTGTCAAGACTGAAGGTTCAACTGTTTCTACTTCTGAGGAAGTTATTCAGAAGAAGAGAAACAAAGAGCCAGAGGTTCAAGATGCTGCTAGGGAAGCTGCTCTTCGTGAAAAGGCCACTAAAAAGGAAGCTGCTCTCCAAACTATCAGAAGCAAGAGAGCTAAGGGAGAGAGAAGTGTTCAGGAGCGAATGAAGGAAGTTGCTGAACAAGCCAGAAGAGAAGAAGTAGAAGAGCCAAGTCCCAAGAAGGCTAAGAAGCCTGTGCCATTGGAGATGCCTTGTTTCAGAGTCACTCCTGAACAAGAGTAAAAGGCTAGAGAAATTGTTGCTAATGAGATAGCCAAAAGGAAGCAGATGGCTGAAATCTACAAGAAGAACAGAGATGAACAGCTCAAAACAGCAAGGTATAATCTGGATGCTGAGAAAGCTGTTGTGATTGCTTCTATAGCTGCTGAAGTTGAAGAACAAGCAGTTAAGGAAGGAACTGCTCTGTTAAAAGAAGCTCTGAAAGCTAAGAATGTTTCAGAAGCACAAACTTCAAAACAAGCATCAGAAGCTACTAGATCAGAAGCTCATCTATCAGGTATCTCTTCTGATCCTAAAGCTAAAATCAATGTTCAGACTTCTACCCTTCCATCTTCACCCTCTCTATCCTCATTATCATCCTCCACTGACTCAGATGATATTCCTCTAAGTCAGCACATCAAACAAAGTCTACCAAACTACAAACCATCAAAATCAACCTTTCAAGAAACCACAGACTATGAACAGATGCAGATTGATTTCTCTAAATAGAGGATAAAAATCTGTGACAAACTGCCTTCTGATCATTTCTTCCAACCACCTATGATTGAACCTCTAAGTGTCCAACACCCAGAAACCAACCCAGAACCACAAAAAGCCTCTGAAGTAGCTTCAAAAGCAACTACTTCAGAAGACCCCTAACAACATGAAACCTCAACCCTTCATAACCTAGAAAAACATTTAGGAGGTGAAATGCAATCAACCCCTACAAAGGCCTCTAAAACAGTCCCTGAAAAGACTGTCTTAGAAAACCAACCTGAAATCTCAACCAACCAAGAGCAAAATGTTCCTGAACAAACTGTTCCTGAACAAGTTGCCTCTGAAATACCCCAAACTAACCCAGAACAACAAACATAAAATCCTAACCATTCACCAACTCAGAATCAAACAATTCCTGAGCAACACACTACTCCTGACCAACCATCTTCATCTCATACATCAGCCATTCCTGAACCTTCATCTATTCCACAACCTATACCCATCCCAGATACCATTCTTGAGTCTAAATATATTGATGAAGAGCTTCAAAGGATCAGTGATGAGATTCAAGGACTTGTTCTTCTCAGAAAAGTTCCTTCTCTCTCAATTCACTATGTAGATCAATGGATGAATCTGAAAGCTAGTTTGAAGAAGGTGTTTGATGAGTTGCTGGAACTACTAAGTGAAAAATGCATCATAACTCAAGCTGAAGTGCTTAAGAAGCATCTTGAAGATCTTCACTCAGTTGAGATAGAGAAAGAGCAAGACTCCTTACTTCTGTTAGCTAATGCTCCTTTCTTTCCAGAAAGTGACTACGTATCAAGAGGAGACGGAATTCTTCAAGGGTTGAAAAGAAGACTTAGAGCTAAGAATGAAGAAGTTCAGAAGGTCAAGCAGAAGTCTGATACCCTTGAAGAAGTGGTGAACAAGCAAGCAGAAGAACTCAAGAATCAGTCTGAGCAAATCAAGTACTTGATGGAACAAGTCTCTAAATTAGCCAAACCATAGTTGCACACCAATTTTTGCTTGTTTAGATTTTATTTTAGTATTAACTTGCTCTGATTGTGTATCTTATCTTGCTCATCATGTATCATTCATTGCTTCTGAAACAATTGCTATTAATCATTTATGCTCTGATACTTATATATGAGATATTGGGGTTTTGATGTGTGTATATATATGAGAATATTATTTGTTGGAACAAAATGTGTTTCACAATAAATCTTAATGAGTTTTGATGATAACAAGGTATTAAAAATTGTCAATTGGTTATTGCTAACAATTGTTCAAGTGTACAGGACCATAGGCAAAGTTAATCAATTTCAAAAGGTCTTGGAAGAACAATGAAGAGCGAAGGAATCCAAAGCATCTGGAGAAATTTGTTTCTGAAGTTAAGAAGTGCTTTTGAAGTAACAAGTGCCTCTGAAGTAATGACGTCATCAGAAGCAGAAGACCATCAGAAGCAAGGTTTCATCAGAAGCTATATCATCACCAGAAGCTACAAGTGATCAGTAAATTTAAACTGAAGATTCAAAGGAGCTGTTTTTCGTTTCAACCTCGTCTAGAAGAACGAAGAATTAAAAGGGAGGTATCAACGGTCATTTGAAGAACACTGGGTACTTGTCCTTCGTTATCAGAGTTGACAAAGTACAAGTGTACAACCACTACCTCCACTACTCTGTTTTTGTCTACGCTACAAGACAAGACAACAGCTCTGCCTGCAGAATTGTTCCTTCAAGATGGGAATGAATTTGAAGTTGATCCTTCAAAGGACTTTTCCCAAATCAGGCAAAAGATTACTGGTGGATGATCAAAGGAACTCAACGACTCTTTAGACGTGCTAAAAATCTCAACGTCTCTTTCACACCTCTATATAAAGAAGTGAAGACTTGAAGATTGGCAAAAGACATCAACACAAGTTAAAAGCGCCACAACTCTGCCAAATTTGATTCTACAAAGCACCTTGAATTTCTCACTGATTTGATACATCTTAGAAATTCATAAGTCTAGAGTCTTTATTGCATTGTATTGTGAACACCACTGATTGTATATCAAGTGTTCAAATCAAACATTTTCTCTGTATTTTTGTTTGAAAAGAAGCCTCTCGCTTCTGTGCTTGAGCATTAGAAGACTCTTGCTTTAGTGCTTGAGCATTGGAAGTCTCTCGCCTGTGTGCTTGAGCATTTTGAGAAGTCTCATACTTAGAGAGTATTGAGCATTTGTAATCTTTGTGATTATTAGTGAAATCTCCTTGGAAGTGCAAGGGGGACTGGACTACTTCCGATTTGTGGAAGGAACCAGGATAATTGCTTGTGTCTCTCTTTCTTTTCTCTGCTCTATTTTATTCCGCTGCATATCTGATTCTGAACATCACATCAGAAGCATTTCTAACCAGCTTCTAAAGTGTTATTAGAAGAAGAATTTTTAGTGAAAAAGAAAACTCAATTCAACCCCCCCTTCTTGTGTTTTTCTCACCTTCATTATTATTGATCAAATGCATGATGTTAATTGAAATATTCATGTTAACTGTTATTTGGATTATGATAATGTAATACTTACCCCCAGTGGGTCTGTTATGGACCGCCTGCCTATCTGTATGGATGGGTAGACGTTGTGCAGGTTTGGTTGCTTGGTGAGTATTGTGCTTGGTGGATATCGGGAGCTTTCTCCGATATCGGTGTTTAGATGTTTAGTGGGCTGTGATCTAGGCTTCGTTGTGTCGGTCTAGATTAGTTTCTTTTGGATTTTGTTTTGTTGGAGATTGCCCGTTTGTTTGGGATTTTCGAGATGCATCTATGTTGATGTAATTTATTGATTCATAACATGTATACTTGGATTTACTCTGGTTTATATTCCACTGCGATTGTTGAGGTTTATATACATGTTTATTGGTTTTTGAATTTTGAATGTGGCGTAGCCTCTATTTCTTGAATAAATGTATTATTCGAATGTTTAATTGCTTTAATAGAAATAGGAGCGTTAAAAGTTGGTATCAGAGCCTGGTTAGTCTTGTCTAGACTAATGCTTGTTGTTTTTCCCTGTTATGTGCGAATGGTAGTTTAGTACCTTCGACAGTTGCTTTGTTGTGTTGTTTTCTTATCGGTTAGTGGTTTGTGTTAGTCTGGCAAGGGAATGTATCTTTGGCTGCGGAGGCTCTTTTGGTTGTGTTTTGTGTTAAGGTTCATGTTGATTTTGAGTTGGATCTTGTCTGTCTTCCGTTGAAGCATATGGATGTGATTTTTGGTATGGATTGGATGTTGTCTTTTGGTGTATTCAAAATCTGAGGAAGAGCATGCTGAGCATTTGAGGATTGTGTTGCAAGTCTTGGAAGAGAACCAGTTATGTGCTAAGTTATCTAAGTGTGAGTTTTGGTTGAAGGGAGTGAGCTTCCTTGGTCACGTGATTTCTAAGGGTGGTATTTCTGTGGATCCGTCTAAGGTTGATGCAGTGTTGCAGTGGGAATCTCCTAAGTCTGTTTTTGAGATTATAAGTTTTCTTGGATTGGCGGGTTACTATCAGAGGTTCATTGAGGGATTCTCTAAGTTGGCGTTGCCATTGAAGCAGTTGACTCGGAAAGGACAAGCTTATGTTTGGGATGCCAAGTGTGAGAAAAGTTTCCAAGAGTTGAAGAAGAGGTTGATTTCAGCTCTAGTGTTGATTTTGCCGAATCCAAAGGAATCGTTTGTTGTGTATTGTGAAGCTTCTAAGATGGGACTTGGTGGTGTGCTTATGCAGAATCGTCAGGTTGTGGCTTATGCTTCGAGGCAGTTGAAAGTACATGAGAAGAATTATCCGACTCATGATTTGGAATTGGCGGCCATTGTGTATGCATTGAAGATTTGGAGGCACTATCTGTATGGTTCTAAGTTTGAGGTGTTCAGTGACCACAAGAGTTTGAAGTATCTGTTTGATGAGGAAGAGTTGAATATGAGGCAAAGAAGATGGTTGGAATATCTTAAGGATTTTGATTTTCAGTTGAGTTATCATCCCGGGAAGGCTAATGTTGTTGCGGATGCTTTGAGTAGAAAGACTTTGCATATGTCTGCTTTGATGGTTAAAGAGTTGGAATTGATTGAGCAGTTTCGAGACTTGAGTTTGGTTAGTGAGTTGACACCGGATGGTGTGAGGTTGGGTATGTTGAAGTTGACAAGCAATATTTTGGAAGAGATCAAGAATGGTCAGAAGGAAGATTTGGAACTCGTGGACCGAGTGACGTTGGTTAACCAAGGTAAAGGTGGAGACTTTAGATTGGACGAGAATGATGTTTTGATGTTTCGTGATCGAGTTTGTGTGCCGGATGTTCTTGAGCTTAAGCGGCAGATTTTGGACGAAGGTCATAGAAGTAGTTTGAGTATTCATCCAGGAGCAACTAAGATGTATCAGGATTTAAAGAGATTGTTTTGGTGGCCTGGAATGAAGAAGGAAATTGCTGAGTTTGTTTATGCTTGTTTGGTTTGTCAGAAATCAATGATTGAACATCAGAGACCGTCGGGTTTGATGCAACCGTTGTTTGTGCCAGAGTGGACGTGGGATAGCATTTCTATGGACTTTGTTGGGGCGTTACCTAAGACTAGTAAGAGTTTTGATACGATTTGGGTGATTGTTGATCGGTTGACGAAGTCAACGCATTTTGTTCCTATTAAGACTAGTATGTCTATAGCGAGGTTGGCTGAGATCTACATTGAGCAGATTGTGAGGTTGCATGGTATTCCTTCTAGTATTGTGTCGGATCGGGATCCGAGGTTTACTTCTAATTTTTGGGAGAGTTTGCAAGCTGCTTTGGGAACTAAGTTGAGTTTGAGTTCTGCTTACCATCCTCAGACCGATGGGCAGACAGAGAGGACTATTCAGAGTTTGGAAGATTTGTTGAGAGCTTGTGTTTTGGAGCAAGGTGTCAGTTGGGACGAATGTTTACCATTGATTGAGTTTACTTACAACAACAGTTTTCATTCTAGTATCCGAATGGCACCGTTTGAGGCTTTGTATGGTCGGAGGTGTAGGACACCGTTGTGTTGGTTTGAGTCCGGAGAGAGTGCTATGTTAGCACCGGAAGTTGTGCAAGAGACTACGGAAAAGGTTAAGATGATTCAAGAAAAGATGAAGGCGTCTCAGAGTACATAGAAGAGTTATCATGATAAGAGGAGAAAGGATATTGAGTTTCAAGTTGGTGATCATGTGTTTTTGTGGGTGAATCCTGTGACCGGTGTTGGTCATGCTTTGAAGTGTAGGAAGTTGACTCCTCGTTTTGTTGGACCGTTTGATGTCATTGAGAAGGTTGGGGTTGTAGCGTATCGGATTGCGTTACCACCGTCTTTGTCGAATCTTCATAATGTGTTTCATGTGCCTAAGTTGAGGAAGTATGTGCATGATGCGTCTCATGTGATTCGAGTGGATGATTTGGAAGTAAGAGATAATTTGACGGTTGAGACTTGGCCGGTTAGGATTGAGGATCGTGAGTTGAAGCGTTTGCGTGGCAAAGAGATTGTTTTGGTCAAAGTGATTTGGGTTGGACCAACTGGTGAGAGTGCCACTTGGGAACCGGAGAGTGGGATGATGGTTTCGTACCGGAGTTGTTTCCTTCAGGTAATTTTCGAGGGCGAAAATTCTTTTAGGGGGGGAGAGGTGTAACAGCCCAATATTTCGCTAGATTTATTTTAATTACTTTTATTATGTGTTTTATGTGTGATTAATCACCAGTGGGTGCATTTTCATGGATTTCCGTAATAGAAGGGTATTTTGGTCATTTGGCGGGTAAGGGTAAAATGGTAATTTTGGTGAGAATTTTTTTTAATATTTAGTGAGAACCCTTATTTTACTAAGTTACTAGTGTAGTGATTAGTTTTTACCGTTTAGTGACCGTTGGTTATGTTTTACCGTTGTTAGTAATTACCGTTGAGTGTATAAAAACTTTTTAGAATTGTGTTAGAATGGGTTAAGCCCACTAGGGTCTAGAATTGAGCCCAATTGAGTTGTAGCATACCTAAACCTAAACTTGGAGAGAAATTCATTCATTCATTTCATTTCACAAAGTTAGAGAGAGAGAAAGTGAGTGAAAGGAAGAACAAGGGTTAGCAAAGGGGGAAAACTTAAAGATTGGAGAATTAGAAGCTAAAGTGAAGCTTAAGTTTGGATTAATCATAACCTAAGGTAAGGGGGTTAGTCTTCATCATAATCATAATTGTTTGTTTGCAATTTTTCTTGGTTTGTATGAAAAAGTGCTTAATTGAGTGAGAATTCATATGAACCCAATCTCTAATTTTCGTGCTCTTGTTTTGGTGATAAGTTTGAGTATGTTAACTGAATGATAAATGAATTGTTGGTGATGAAATAACATGTTCATAATGTATGAAAATGGGTTGTTGTGAAATTATGCTTAATTGATGACTTATGACATGTTATTGTTGAATTGGGGTGTGAATCAAGTTTCAATTGATGTTGTTGTTGATATGTCATGTTGTTGATGATAATCCATGGCTTGGGTTTGCATGATTCATGATTGTTGTGGAGAAATGAGTTGTTGGTGGTGGTTTTGTAAAATGAGTTGAAAAAGAAGAAGTTTGATTTTGATGATGTTGAATGAGATAAGGAAGTTGTTATAATGAATTAGGATGGTATGATTTTCTGTTTTAATCACTTGGTTTTGGACAGAAATCGTTTTGGGAAGAAAACGGGTTTTTGACTAAAAGTGGTTTTTAAGTGCTTTTGCAAAATAAGCCATTTTAGGATGAGTTTGATTAAGTTGTTTTAATGTTTAAATGTCAAGTTTTCAACTGTGGTATGTATGGTCTAAGTGTTAGGAATGCATTGGCGAAAACGGAACTGAAATCGGATTCGAAAACAAGATTTTATGCGCAAAAACGTAAAAATGCATTTTGTTGTACTGGTAAGGTGACACGACCGTGCGTCTAGATGGCACGACCGTGTCAGTTTCTCCTGTAAAGGGAGCACGACCGTGCGTCCTGATCACACGACCGTGCTAGTTCTGCAGAATTCTGAAACCTCGTTTTTTTGTGTTTTTGTGTACTTTTAAGCATGCCAATGGATTCCAAACACCTAACCTTATTCAATCAATTTATAATTAAGCTTCTAAGAGTATCATAGCTTGATTCTAACTTGGTTTTGTTTTGATAATGAATTCGTTTTGCAATATGGAAGAAATGATATGAACTTGTCGTAATTTGGTAATTTTGATGATTTTGTCGAAATGAACTTTTGTGAACTAAATAGGATTACAAGTTAAACCTACAGCTCTTATAGACTTAGGTAAGACTTGTATGGTTGGTCAAACATCTTAATCATGTCAAAAATGATATTTCGGGTGGGAATGTGAAAGATTGTGAAATTGGGTTTTCTCATAAGAACTTAAGTTATTCTTTGAACTAATGTCTAATAGTTTGTAAATGGCTTAAGCTCATGACTACATGATTGATTAAGATTGTTTGAGAGCTTTTAACATGTCTAAGTTGCTTTGTCTTGGAATTTATCAATGTTGGTCGTTTGCCACTTGATACGGTTTTTGTCGAAAATGTTTTCTTTGAACTAATTTTCTTATAATCTATCGTGACTATCCTTATATGACTAAGTGAAGATGTGTGAATGAATGATTGTATTGGATATGATGTTTATCATGAGATGTGTATGCTATCTTACTTAGAATGTAAGGAATGCTTGAATGGTGAAACTATATGTGATAGTTGATGTTGAATGATTGTATTGGATATGATGTTTATCATGAGATGTGTATGCTATCTTACTTAGAATGTAAGGAATGCTTGAATGGTGAAACTATATGTGATAGTTGATGTTGAATGATTATATGTTGTGTCATACCCCAAATTTGGACCATTTAAAATCTTTTTTGTCCATATTTTGAAATAGTCTACATTCTCTTTTATTCGTTTTTTTTACCATTTAAAACTTGTGTTTTTTGTCTTTAATCATTTAAAAACTTTTATCTTGCATTTAAGTCCCTGCATGCATTTTTACAACAGTTAAAATCACTCCATCTGCATTAAACGCATTTTATAGTCTTTTTAGTCATAACAGTCAAGTCATTTTATAACACATTTTATAGTGTTTTTAGTCATAACAGTCAAAGGTCTAATCGTATTTTAAAAAAATCGCGTCTTTTTAATCATTTCAAACGAAATTTCAACAGGGAGGTTACTTGGGAGTACCTCATTTTGGCTTCCGGAAGAGACAATTTTTAATTTTATTAATTCATTTTCTCCATCTTTATTATTATCTTTATCCTTGATTCTCATAATTTAATTTCCGCTTTTATTTTTTCATCATTTGATTTTAACTTCCTTCTTTTCTTTGAATGTCATGTTTATCATTTTCATTACAAGTATTTCCTTTTAACTTTTTTTATTGATTTTTCTTAAGTCTTTAGTTTCAGTCATGTCCAGGTGTCCAAAACCTATTGGTCCTTTAATCCAAAACCCTAGTTTTTAGCAGTATAAATAGCTGCAATTACTGCTACAGGAAGAAGGAGTCAGAAAAACGCGTCAGAGACAGAAAACGGGTCAGATTGGTCCCTATCACATACAAACACCTTTTCCCTTTCTCTCTCATCTAGTTACAGATCAAAACACCACCAAATGATGAACGCTTCATGAATCCTCATGAACATTCATGAACACAATCACAGAAATCACATAAACAACAACAATTTTCCTTTGATTCACATATTTCGAATTTCAACAGAAACAACACTAATCATCATCATCGATTCCAACACACAAATCCAACTCAAACCGAACCGGATCTAAGCAAAACGAACCGAACCGGAGCAAAAGGAAAGCAGATCGGACTAGATTCGAACTGGATCGGAGGAATTTAGCAAGAAGGAAGTGAATCCGAGCTTAAAGTAGTAGATCCGGTCTTCTCCGTTTTGAAACCGAAGGTAATTTCACTCAAACTTTCTTTGCTAGATCTAGCTCAAATCTCTCTACCCTTTTTAAAACTAACACCGGATTTGTATAGAGGAGAAGGAGAAGAAGCTTTTGATGTAAAAAAATTTCAAAAAAAAATAAAAAAAAGCTCCGACGCGGCGGCGCTATGGCTGACCACCGCGCCGAAGCAGCTCCGACCACCCCTCCTCATCTTCTCCGGTGACGTTTTTTTAGAGAGAAGGGAGAGCTTCTCTCTCTAAGTTTAACTTAGAGAGAGAAGGTTTGTTTGATTTATGTTGTTTTTTTTTGTGAAACCACTTTATATAGCCTCATCATTTTATTTTAATTCCATGTGTGTTGTTCCATCGTATTATCGTGTATGATTATAGCTAGGCCGTCAGATCGTAGATCTAACGGCCGATGATGCATCTCGTATGTGGTTGAGTGTTTGTTTCTTTTGTGTGGAATACTGCGTGCCTGCTGTTGAACCGTCAGATCATTGATCTGACGGTCACTGTGCTTCCAGTATATCCTTCCTTTTTTCTGTTTATTTTTAAAACCGTTGGATCTTAGATCATATGGCTGTGATGAGATCTTGGGATTCAGATCTGGACCTCTGGATTCATCCAACGGTCCAGATTAGATCCTGCTGAGCCAATATTTTTTTTATTTCTTAGTTTTAATTGTCTTTATTTTTAAATACTGTTTTTTTACATTTTTTTGACATTTTTGTGTTTAGCAAAATTCCAAAAAATATTGTTCTCACCATTTTAATTTTCTCTAATTTTAAAAATCCATCCTATTTGTTTTCTTTTGAATTTTTTTTGTTTATTTCTTATATGATGATCTTAATTGTTGCTTGTCTTAATTACTTGCTTTTTATTACTTATGTCTCATTCACCATGATATTTCTTATGTTACTAACGATTTAATTTTTGTCTTGAATCATAGCATGCACATTTAATTTTCTCATCATTTTGTTTTGTCATTGATTTAGTGTGTATAAATAGGGAATTGATGTAATTTTATTTCTTGCATTTTTATTTTGGCATTTAAAAATTGAGAGTTCAAAGATTGACGATTTAAACCAATTAATGGTTTGATATCCGAAAATCAGGGAGCACATGTTGGATATGATATTTGTCATGATATGTTGTATGTTCTCTTACTTGGAATATGAGAATTGTTTGAAATGGTGAAACTATATGTGATAGTTGATGTTGAATAAAATTGTTGATTTTTGATAATCATGTTGAGGTGTGATGGTGAATACTATGATTTAATTGTGTATGAGCATGTTTTCTTGATAATGCAATGATGTGGAGATGAACATTATAATTGGGTGTCGTCCTATATATTGTGGAGAAAATTGTGTTTGTCGTCGCATTATCGAGTTCTTATACATGTCCATGCATCATAGTCGTGTTGAGATACGATGTTTTATTCGTTATAGGGCTTCGGCCTGGCAGAGATCTTTTGAGATCTAGTTTTGGACTTCGGTCTGGCAGAGATCTTTTGAGATCTGGATACGATGTTTTATTCGTTATAGGGCTTCGGCCTGGCAGAGATCTTTTGAGATCTGGATATGGGTGACGACCTTTTGGAGATTTGGTACCACATGCATTTATGTGTCAATAAGTGCATATCATGACATGCGTCATATTTGAAAATGTGATTGGTGATTGGTGATTATGTGTGAATAATTGTGAATTGATGTTTGACACATGTGATTGATGATTGTCCATGAAATGTGATTAATGAATGTTCATGGAATATGACTGGTGATTGTTCATGAAATGTGATTGGTGATTGTTCATGATGTATATGATTGGTGATTGTGTATGAATAACTGTGAATTGATATTTGTTCATGACACATGTGATTGATGATTATTGATGTGAGATATTGGGGTTTTGATGTAAGTATATATATGAGAATATTATTATTGATCAAATGCATGATGTTAATTAAAATATTCATGTTAACTGTTATTTGGATTATGATAATGTAATACTTACCCCCAGTGGATCTGTTATGGACCGCCTGCATATCTGTATGGATGGGTAGACGTTGTGCAGGTTTAGTTGCTTGGTGAGTATTGTGCTTGGTGGATATCGGGAGCTTTCTCCGATATCGGTGTTTAAATGTTTAGTCGGCTCTGATCTAGGCTTCGTTGTATCGGTCTAGATTAGTTTCTTTTGGATTTTGTTTTGTTGGAGATTGCCCGTTTGTTTGGGATTTTTGAGATGCATCTATGTTGATGTAATTTATTGATTCATAACATGTATACTTGGATTTACTCTGGTTTATATTCCGCTGCGATTGTTGAGGTTTATATACATGTTTATTGGTTTTTGAGTTTTGAATGTGGCGTAGCCTCTATTTCATGAATAAATGTATTATTCGCATGTTTAATTGCTTTAATAGAAATAGGAGCGTTACACCACACTCCATAACTACTTTTGCTGCTTTTGCTTAGATTTAAGCTACTCTGTTTTAGTTTACTTGGGGAACATTCTAGTGATTGCTTAGATTTTAAGTCGAATGTAAACTATAAATAGAGTAGCTAGCCATCACAAATATTCATCTTTTGTTCTCTGAAATAATAAGTGACAATTGTTTCTTTGAATAAAAGTTCACCTTTACTTTCTTGTCATTTACTTTTATGCTTTCTCTCTTCTTCTCCATGTAGACTTCTCTTTGTCTTGGGATTGTTGGATAAGTCTAAATGACATAATCCTAATCAAACCAAACTTTAAACCTTAATCTTATGTAACCCTAATCTCTAATCTAAATTCACCGTTTTAACATGAATTAACCATTATCAAACTGTGGAAACGAAAGTGGAGGGTTTGATAATTGTTAATCCATCATCTCAAATATCAATTCATAAAACGAAAGTGGAGCTTTGATATTCGAACAAGTGAATTTAGACAAAGATTGTAAAGGCGGCGAAATAGTCTTTACAATCTTTGAGACATATAGTTTCGAACTTCAAGGATTCTAAATTGTGATCAAGTCAGCGAAATAGGCTTGGTTGCTAGAGGAACAAAAGAGAAATTGTCTTTAGAAGTTAGGTCTAACATAAGAGAAATAGGCTTGTCAATTAGATGAACCAATAATCCCAAGGCACCTCTTTTATTTTATTTTCTTTTAATTATACAAAAATACAACCTTCTACTTTCTATTCTTTTAATCTAACCATTATTTAAAATTAATTGAATTCATAACTCCCTGTCGAAACGATACTCTATTTTTATTACTACTTCGGTAAGACCGTGCACTTGCGGTTTTATCTCATCAAGTTTTTGGCGCCGCTGCCGGGGAGTTATTGTAATTTGATTAACTTTTTAATAGTGGTTAGTCTAAAATATATATAAGTAAATAAAATATATATAAAATATATATATTTTATTTCTTTTTCTTATCTCTTTATTTATTTTTTTATTTATATATATATATATATATATATATATATATATATAATATCTCTCTCTCTCTCTCCCTTTCACCTTATTTTATTATTTTTTTTATTTTATTTTTATTTTTTTATTATTTTTTATTTTCTATCTTTAACCTTTTTGATTTCAGGCATGGCTCAAAGAAGATAATAACGATATGGATGAGAAACGTGCTCTCAAAGAGTATGCAATCACATCTTCAGATGAGCCATACGATGCTATTGTGTACCCAACGGTTGAGGGTATTAAATTTGAAATAAAGCCTGCACTTATTTATCTAGTGCAGCAAAATCAATTTTTCGGATCACCCACTGAGGATCCGAATCTTCATGTTTCAATATTTTAAGACTCAGTGGAACATTGGAGGCAAACCAAGAGGTCGTAAGGATGCACCTCTTTTCTTTTTCCTTAAGGTATAGAGCTAGTGCTTGGTTTCATTCATTGACAATTGGTTCTATCACTTCATGGGACCAAATGAGGCGAGCTTTCCTTGCCCAATTCTTTCCCTTTCTCAAACCGCTCAATTAAGGGTGAGGCATTTTCAATACACTCAAAAAGATGGTGAATCTATTTACGATGCGTGAGAGCGTTTCAAAGAAATGCTTA
Source organism: Medicago truncatula (assembly GCF_003473485.1). Classification (NCBI taxonomy): domain Eukaryota; kingdom Viridiplantae; phylum Streptophyta; class Magnoliopsida; order Fabales; family Fabaceae; genus Medicago; species Medicago truncatula. Next base: position 19,937,616 of record NC_053047.1, read on the forward strand.
GGCTTTGCCCCATCATGGTTTAGAGAAGTGGCTTATTATCCACACCTTTTATAATGGTCTGTTGTATACCACAAAAATTTATGTTGATGCAGCTGCAAGTGGAGCTTTGATGAATAAAACTTACACAGCAGCATATGATTTGATCGAGGGCATGGCACAAAACTACTATCAGTGGACAAGTGAGAGAGTCATCAATGCTTCTTCACCCTCTAAAAAAGAGGCAGATATGTACGAAATTTCCTTCCTTGATCATCTAACTGCTAAGGTTGACGCACTAACACAAAAATTTGATACAATGAATACTAGTGCTGTCACACCTGCCCCTGTATCACCTCCTTGTGAAGTTTGTGGTGTATTTGGCCATATTGGCATTGATTTCCAACTAGGTAGTGTTGTTAGAGGTCCTGAGCAAGTAAATTATGCTCAATATAATCTAGGGTTTAGAAGCAACCAATTTTGTTATCAAACCCCTCAAAATCTTTTTGGACAACAAACAACACCACCCAGTTATGAAAACAACCAAAGAGTCCCTCAAAAATCCAGCTTGGAACTTTTAATGGAAAATTATGTTATAATCAATCCAAGCAACTCCAAGAGCTTAAAAACCAAACTAGATTTTTGAATGACTCTCTTGCCAAAATCACATCCAAGGTAGACTCCATAGCACCTCACAATAAGATACTTGAAACCCAAATCTCTCAAGTGGCCCAACACGTGACTGCTACCTCTCAAACCACCGGGATCTTTCCAGGTCAAACTGGAACCAACCCCAAAGGCCATATAAGTTCTATTACTCTTAGGGATGGTAACCAATTAGAGGACCCCGTTGTGAAAATTAAGAACAATGAGGGAGATATAGGAAGTGATGAGCCTCAAAGTGAGAAAACTATAGGAGAGAACGCAAAGCCATTTGTTTCACCACCTCATGAGCCTAAAAATCCATTAACACAAGGTTTTGTCAAATCCAAGTTAGATGACCAGTTTAGAATTTTTATTGAAATACTTCCAAACAAATTGCCATCTAAACTTAAGAATCCAGAAAGTTTTCCTATACCTTGTGTCATAGGATCCGAAAGCATTGAGAAAGTCATGTGTGATTTGGGAGAGAATGCCAGGTTGATGCCATTATCCCTTTGGGAAAGATTGGGTATAGGGTAGAGAACCTCTTGATTGTCAAGCTAATGACTCTAAACGAGCGCTTCGTGGGAGGCAACCCATGAGTTTTATTGCTTTTACTTTGTTTGTTTTGTGTTATTTTAATTTATTTTGTAGGTATTTGTCCAAATATGATGCAAAAAAGTGAAAGAAATTTGAAGCTGTTGACCAGAAACCAAACCCACCCAAAAAAAAAAATCTTCACTCTTTTTCCCAGAGAGTTGGCACGGCCCGTGCCTGTGGTAGCATGGCCGTGCCAACCCATCAGCCAAAACAAAATAATTGTTTTTTTCCCTTATTCAACCAAAATAACCTCTTTCATCCTTCCTCCATAAACTTCACCAACATTCATCCACCCAAAGCTAAACCAAGTCAACTAGGTTAATGGCATCAAAGAGGAAAAGTGAGGAGATTGAAGCCTCCGAAAGTGGTGCAAGCAAGAAGCAATCAACAACCCGAATAATGGGATCCAATTCAAGAATTCCGAGCTAAGAAATAGGTATAAATCTCTAGAACTATCTCTCCTTCACAACAACATTTCCATCGTATGAGGACGCTAAAAAACTGTTCTGTAATGTGAAAAAACTGTTTCCGTAGAATACCTGAACGGTTTTCAGGTCGTGGCAGACCGAGGCGTTGTCTTATCCTACCGAGACGGTTTTTTCCACAAACAGCAACGACATAGATAAATCCGTAGTCTTAGATACCCTTTCACAACCTCGACGGTTTTAAGTCGTCACCAACGAAAAATCCGTTGCAATTGGTTCATATTAAGAACAGTATTTTTGGTGTTATCCAAACGGTTTTGGATTGATGTTATTCCTGAAACCGTTCTCTAAAGCCCAGTTTTAAATATCTATTGTAAGCTATCGCAACGGTTTTTCACCGTTGTGAATACATTTTTATTTTTTTAAAATATAATTTGCATTAAATTATATTATTATTACACTTACTCTATTCGTCAAAAATAAAACTTTATTATTTGACTTAGAGATCAATAACTTCAGTAACATATTATACATCCAAAATTCTAATATAATCCTAAATTCAAAATTACATACCAACTACTTGTCAATAATATATCATTCATATATGTATCAAAATAACATTGATCACAATAAAGTATTCGAATATTTAATTGGGTATTGTTAACTCAAAATGTCAATTATCATTTTCACAATCCAAATAACGTACACTTGAACATAAACATCTGTCTTCATCTCTTGTACTTCTAAATCTTGAAATTCTTCATCGATATCATCATTAGCCATTCATCTACAAAATAAAAGAAATATGTTCAATAATTAATTAAACTATATATGTCAAACACTGAGGTAGTAATTTCAAAGCCACTCCCTTCCAAAGAGACACAACAATAGAGTATACTAAACTATATATTTTAGACATTTGTTATCCTTCTTCTCATATGAGAATACTAAACTAGTAGGTTTCTCTACTCTAACACCAACACACACTAACACAAAATTGATATTGCATCACAACTTCTCCATTTCACACATTATTAAGTTTCACTCATACCATCAACATAACTATATTGCACTCCATACTATAGTGGAGATATGAGTCTTACAACCACCAATAAAAGAATCTTAAGAATTAAGAGTAAAAGACCAATTTCCTATTTCGGAACTATACTTCTGCAAACCACCTGTCAGCTACAACAAATCATAGACACTCACAGAGGAAAAAAACTTAGTCTTCTTAAATTAGAGGGTTTTTTTACATTGTTGCAATTATACAAAAGGTAGAAGCAGACCGTATAGTGTTTTTGCTCTACACCATAATATCCAAAAAAATATCAACTATTAATAGTGCCAGCAGTGGAAGCATGAGCCTTATAATCCCTAATTTTATGTGATTATCTTAACTTTCTAACATACATGTAACTGTTCGAATTAAAAGACATTAAATGCAACCAACAATACCAAGATCACAACATCAACAATATGTAATTCTATATCAAAGTAATTGAAAATTTACCTGGACTGGTTTTCAAAAGTTGTCTATTGTTATAAACCATAAGCCTTGCTCCAACTTACTAGTATGTAGGTCCTGATCAGATAGTAAAAGCTTTTCTTTTATTTGTTCAATAACCTTTCCTGAAATCATGAACTAGAGAAAGTCAAATACTTCTCAATCATATATCTATCAAAATAACATACTTTAAAATAAAAGACTTGTCTTTAATGTACAGTATACCCTAAGACATGATATATGGAGAAGAAATAATTAAGACATACTAAAGTACTTATAACTAAGAGTAAGCACACAAATCACTACGTCTTCTGAAGTATGGGTACTTGTAAAATGGTGAAGTACCCGTATCGGGTACACACCCGTACCAGGTACGCGTATGGTTATCGTGGTACTCCATTTTTACTAATTATTATACTGTGAGTGTTATTTGTGCATTTGAGTTTCTTTGTTGTTGTAACCAACTCTAAATTTCGAATTTTTAAACTTCTAATGTGATTTTCTTGTTATGAATTGAAGAATTTAACTCCTTCATGTTATATTCTATGACAAAACTTATGATTTTATTGACGTACTCGTCCCTTACTTTTTCTAAAATTGTCGTATTCGCGTACCAAGTATCGTACCTGTACCTATGCAACATAGACTATGTCCAATACTCCAACATCCTTCGCCAAAAACCATATATCAATCACAAGCTTGTACTTGACCCAACACAAATACAATACATATAAACAAAAAGAGAAGGTTAATTACATGACTCAACAACAAGTTATATGGGGAAAAAAACATATAAACCTAGTTCTTTGGCCATTGTCAATCACAAAATTGTTGATCTTTTAAAGAGCTAATAAAGTGCATCAATTCAATTGTCTTTGATTTTATACAGAAGCAAAACAAATACGTCACTAAGACACAAACATGAACAAATCTGCTCTTCAACACAATTAAACTAACTCAAGTGAATCTGTTACTATTAATGAGTATATCTAGGGCTAGGCTATTATAGTTGATTAGAGAATCAAGATTCATAAAAAATTTACACCAACTTAACTGATTTTGATACTACTAACTCTCTTACAAGAGGAATTAGAAATATGGTGTGAAATATTTTATTAATCATAGTTTTATTGATAAACAATGATAAACAAGGAGATAGTGCTTGAAATTAATTGGCTCTTGTCCAAACTAGCTCCTATACTCAGAAGCTAAGGGAAAGTAATGTGTGGCCTTGATTGGAAATGGCTAGGCCGAAACGAGTAGTGTTGAATCTGTGGTCATGGGGAAATTAATTTGATTCCTCAAACAAATCAAACCATTCTCTGGTTGCAACAAAACCCAACTCCCCCATTTACCAGCTAATAAAAATAAAATTACAAAGTTTAAACTATATAAATACCTTCTTAAAGAGATCAAACTACTCTTGACTGTCCGCAAAATCTAATTTCATCCCATCAACGCCATTGAATCAGCTAGTAGTCTCAATCTTCTCACTTTAGCAGCAGCTCTTCAAGTTTATAAACTAATGAACCACTACAGTAATTAGGTGGTTAATTAATAATGTAAAAACCAAAGAATGGTGCCAGTTGTTAAATCAATTAATCACTTTATAGATCAATTATAGAATTTGTTCAACCACGGATACTTGTCTTGAAAATTTTATACGTATACACACATGAATGTGCTAGTTTCTACACACTTTATGTAGCTTTAGCTAACTATATGTGGAAGTGTAATAGGAAATGTTCACATATATAAAGTTTATCATACAAAGTTCTAGCATATAAAACCTCCAATCTGAACAGTTGCAAAATTCTACACTAGATTATCATAGAAAGTTTCTAGCTTCCTCTCAACTTCAAATGGTGGAAAGTATTGACGAACAACTTTTAAGAAAGGGAAGTAACTTTCATTTTCTAAGCATATGAACACTATTCTATGAAGCACGGACACTCATTGGATTAGGCATGTTAGTGTCTGTGTCATGTGCAGTATCCATGTCTATATCCGTGCTTCATAGACACTAGTTCAATCACAACTCTGTTTTAGAGAAGGTAATTAAGCTTCCTAGTTTTATAAATAGTTGAATAATTTAGTAACTTGTGATTACCCATGTTATTCAACTACTTTGTCTATTAACAAATTCAAGTCATTACTAGTTAAGTGAGATAAATGTGCACAAGGAAAAAGCCTAAATTTTAAGTGAGATAAAAATTGATAAAAAAAATTGTGCACAAGTAACTAGCTTTACACAATTAAAAGGCCATCGATTACAACATGGTTAATGAATATTGAAAAAAATTGATACTTTAAAAATTCAAAGCCATCGTACAATCACAATTCACAATGTTTTTCTATCAATAGACAATACAAAACAAACAACAACATTAGAGAAGGAGAATTTGTTTAACATTTAAGCAAAAAGAAAAAACCTAACAATCTATATTGAACAGAGGCAATTAAAGCAATAATCACAGCAACAAATATTCCTTTGTGGATCCGTTACGTTCGTCAATCACAGCAAACGTCGTCGTCGCCGCAACGGCCTTCAGAGATTGTTTGAACAAGATGCGGGCTCTGAAATTTTGAAACAACATAGATTTCCCAAAGGATTCGTAGAATTTTCGGAAGAGGTGTGAGATTATTCGAGGGTAGAATCGAAGAAGTAAGAAAGGGGATTTTCAGGGTTCTGGGAACCGTGAAAGATGGTTGGAGATTTTCAAAAGAACTGAATTCCATGTTTGAGGATTGGAATTCGAAAGCTTCAGGGATTGAGTGGTTCACCTGGGCAAAGAAGGTTTTTCGTTTTGAGATTGAATTACTTTATTTTTTTATTGATTTTTTTTTTTCAAGAAGTTTCTTTGTTATTATTTGAACTGGAAGGGGAAAATTTTGTTTCATATTGCTCGATCTATTCTAGTTTATTTTACCATAATTTTTATTAAAATAATTAAGAAGTATATCAAAACGATTATTATTTGTTTACAAAAATAACCTACAAAAATCCGTTCTCCTTCCATATTCCACAACGATTTTGAGGGGTGGCATACAAATTGAAAAAAGTCCATATGTTACCAAAACAGAATACAATAACCGTTGTATTTAATACTCTACCAGAACAATTTTTTTACCTAAGAAAAATTAGGCGTTCTCGTAGAGTCAAAATGTTGTAGTGCTCGCAGGTACCTTGATGTTAATGCTATGGATAGACTAGAAATAGATGAACATGTGATTAGGCTGTTGAATAAATTCACAACCCTGTGCTTAGGTACCTTCACATGGTTATGGCTTGCACCATATGGGGTAGAAAAAAAGGTAGGACTGATGAGGATTGTTGAGCTGTTTATGTTGTGGGTTATGCTTTATAACCACCATGTTAACATTTGCTATTATTTGATTTATTATCTAGTTTCAATCACTAGAAAGAAACCGGATATAAAGGTGATATAGTGGTAGGTGGAATCATCACTTTCATTGTTAGAAAATTTGAGGTAAATGTGAACAAAGGGATAAATAGGATTGAGGGAAACTACTATCTTTACTTAGAAACCCTCACTACCATGTTTTTTTCAAGAATCCATGGCCCTTCTCACAATTACCAATATGAGTGGAGAGTAAATAATGTTATTTCTTGATTATTCTACCTAATTCAGATATTACTAATCCGGAGATGGTAGAAAATTTTTATGTTGGCACTAACCCACAGGTACAAAATGATGGTAATGATGGTGGTGATGAAGAGGAGGTAGGTGCAAACTTGCACCATTAACAAGAAGCCGGTGGAAACCATAATGATGAACGGTGGGCATGGATGCAAACCAAAGTTCAAAGAATATGTACCGAGCAATAAAGACAAGGTGTTGAAATGATCGGGCTAAGAAACGATGTCCTAAGGGGCAATTAAATAAATGAATAAAACAATCAAATGTTCTGATACATGATGCAACACCTTCACCTCCAAGGTCCACCTTATGGACTTCAATAAAATTGTGAGCTCTCCTCTTCCTCTACTCTTCTCTACTTCTCTTCTTTCTTCATCATCTTCTTCTTTTTCTTCTTCTTCTTTTAAATCATTGAGGACAATGCTTCTCCTAAGTGTGGGGGGAGCCTAATAAAGTGTCTTGAGTCGTAGTGTTTCCAAACTCCCTTGAACTTTATTCTTTTGTTTTGTTTTATTGTGAAAGACATGATTAAGTAGCTTGTTTTTATTGAAAAATATCATGACATAAATTTTTATTGTCTCCTCTTAATTGGTTATTTCTTGTACATGAAAGTAAACTCTTGTGTCTTAAGTTTTCTTGACATACCCACATCTTGTTTTAAAGTGACTAAATTCTCCAATGAGAAAAACACAAGTTGCTTCCCTTGAGTAAGTGTATGAATAGGTATTTTAAGGAAATGCGTTCTAGTTTTAGTGGTATGTTGACCTTTAAAAATCCTCAAAGTAAAAGTAGTATAAGTTAGTATAAGGGAGTTTATAGAAAGCAAAATAGCCAAATTGATTTCAAGGTTGCATCATTGAATCTAGATTGAGGAAGGAGGTAGGCCCTCCGACTTCCTACGTGAAAGTGATGTTATCTTCATAAACTTTAAAAAGCTTCATTGAATTTAGATTGGGGAAGGGGGTAGGCCCTCCGACTTCCTACGTGAAGATGATGTTTTAAGGGGCACCATTGAATCTAGATTGGGGAAGGGGGTAGGCCCTCCGACTTCCTACGTGAAGGTGTTGTTTCCTTAAATAAAGTATGTTCAAATGTGTAAATGGCAAAGATCAAAGAATCGCAAACACTCCCATCTCTCTTATATGAAATGAAGAAAGAGTTTTTCTTGGTTGGTTTAGTACTAGGATTAGAACATGTTTCCTCATAATATATATCTTATACAGGAGCAAGAAAAGGGTTGGACTACATATACGCACTCACTTGAAACTTGATTGTTGGGTTGAATAAGGTTTACAAGAAATGCTTGAGTTTGTGATTAGTGTACGCTGGAAATTAAAGCCCTTGAGGAGACATGTGTATTAATTAAATTGTCATATGATAATATTGTTTATGCTACCATATTTATGCCTTTTGCTTGAGGACAAGAAAAGATTCAAGTATGGGGGAGTTTGATGAGTCATTTATTATCTATTTTAATATATTATTTAGTTTCATTTTAATTAGATTTAAGTTTATTTTATATTAATATTATTTCTTTTTTGAACTATTTTACTACAATTGCATATTGTTATATTTCAGGAACGAATATTTGATGGATTGAGTCTTGGAGCAAAAGAAAGGGGTTTTGGAGCTGATTTGGTACGAAGATTCGGAGACAAAAATATATCTCTCTCAAGTCAAAAACTTGGCACGGCCCGTGCTAGGCTTGGCACGGCCGTGCCACACTCTAGAACTACTTTTGCTGTTTTTGCTTAGATTTTAAGCTACTCTGTTTTAGTTTACATGTGGAACATTCTAGTGATTGCTTAGATTTTAAGTCGAATGTAAACTATAAATAGAGTAGCTAGCCGTCACAAATATTCATCTTTTGTTCTCTGAAATATTAAGTGACAATTGTTTCTTTGAATAAAAGTTCACCTTTACTTTCTTGTCATTTACTTTTATGCTTTCTCTCTTCTTCTCCATGTCTACAATGAACGTTGGTGAGTAGACTTCTCTTTGTCTTGGGATTGTTGGATAAGTCTAAATGACATAATCCTAATCAAACCAAGCTTTAAACCTTAATCTTATGTAACCCTAATCTCTAATCTAAATTCACCGTTTTAACATAAATTAACCATTATCAAACTGTGGAAACGAAAGTGGAGGGTTTGATAATTGTTAATCCATCATCTCAAATATCAATTCATAAAACGAAAGTGGAGCTTTGATATTCGAACAAGTGAATTTAGACAAAGATTGTAAAGGCAGCGAAATAGTCTTTACAATCTTTGAGACATATAGTTTCGAACTTCAAGGATTCTAAATTGTGATCAAGTCAGCGAAATAAGCTTCGTTGCAACTTAGGACCAAAAGCTAATAGTAATCAAGTCAGCGAAATAGGCTTGGTTGCTAGAGGAACAAAAGAGAAACTGTCTTTAGAAGTTAGGCCTAACATAAAGTTATAAGTTTAATAGTTTGGTTTGTGAAAGACTTGTCAATTAGATGAACCAATAATCCCAATGCACCTCTTTTATTTTATTTTCTTTTAATTATACAAAAATACAACCTTCTACTTTCTATACTTTCAATCTAACCATTATTTAAAATTAATTGAATTTATAACTCCCTGTCGAAACGACACTCTATTTTTATTACTACTTCGGTAAGACCGTGCACTTGCGGTTTTATCTCATCATTTATATTAATATATGATGATGATTATGATTTGATTATTATGTGCTAAATGTTGGTGTATAAAACGTGATGAATAAGGAGTTAATAATGAATCGAAATTGATTTGAATTGTTAATGAAGTGCTATATGATTATATTACTATCTATGATTAGTTTATAATGTTGTTAAATATAATTGTTGAATTATATGTTTAATATTATTGTTTTGTGAAATCTCACCCCATCTGCTTGGAAATGTTGCTCTTCGTATGAGTAACTTGCAGGTATTAAAGATTAGTAGGAATGGTCGCTCAAGTGTCTTAGGGCTCTGATGCGTAACGGGATGGGAAATTGTTGCTATGTTTGATAGAATTTTGGCAAGTGTACCAAATACTATCGAAGTAGTAAAAATATCGTTCCACAAGGACTGGTTTTAATCTCAATAATTCAATTCCGTTGTAACTTAAGATGTATAAAAGTTCTTTTAATTGGCCGCTAGGCAGTTGATTGGTTTGTTTGCATAAGCAATAACAGAAAATAAAGATTGGTTTAAAGAATAAGAGAGAGATGAGTTTAGGTCTTTCGAATCATCTATGTTCCCCTAATTGGTATACTGCACCTATTCTTGTGAAAGAGTCACTAGTTTTGCGATAGTTAACAATATAGTCCTAATCAATCCCTTGAGTTAGGAACCTCTTCTAGGGTTACAACTCCTAATTTCTTAGGTGGTCTGCTAACCTTTGAAGGTTTAAGCACGTTAACCTAATATCACTAATAAAGGATTATCCATTCCTAGACTAACCATGTTTATTAGAACAATTCAATTAGGTCTAAGTCGAAAGCTATGGTCAGTAGTCATTCGTTCTCACTAAATCATATTTATATTTGATCAGGATATAAAAAGCATTAAGAACAATTGAATTGAATAAAAACTAGATTGTCATTCACAAATAATAGAGTTTCACAGCAACATGAATCAATTAGGGTTACAAAGAATCATCTCAGACCTAACCTCTAATGGATTTAGCTACTCATAATGGTGTTTACAAATAACATAATCATTAGAGGAATCAATACATACATGAACTGGTAAAAGAGTGAAGAAATCGCCCTTCTCGCCGTCTTGTAGTCTCAAAATCGCACTTTGCTCTCTCCAAATCGTAACCCTTGTTTTCAGAATAGTCTTCAGCTTAAATAGGCACAGAATTTCGCCAAAAATCGTGTCACGATTTAAGTTAATCGTGGCACGATTCTCTTTGAATCGCAAATTACTGAATTAGGGTTTCCTCCAATCGTGTCACGATTCGCCCATCGTGACACGATTTCTTCAATGTCGAAATTGGATTTGGTCTTCTCAAATAGTGGCACGTTTTTTGGAAATCGTGACAAGATTTGCTTCTTTGTATTTTCTACAGAATTTCTACTTTTCTTGCTACATAAGTTGCTTTGTGAACTCCAAAATGTGATAAAAAGTACATAAAAATTACGTAATGACGAGATTTCATCAATGTTTATCATTCCTTTATGTATCAATTTTGGAACATGTTGTTGAAGCTTTTATTGTCGTTGAATTAATTCCGCTGCAAAGTTCTAATTATTACATTGTTGAAATTTAAAGGATAATTATTTAGTTATTCCATTTATGATTTTCAAGAAAATAAGTGTAACATTCCGTTTAAGGTGTTTTACTCTGATTAATTTATGAAATTTTAATGTTGGGAAAACGGGGTGTTACAGAAATTACCACCTAAAACGGATGTCATTCCACCGAAATGTCTAAACTCATTTTGGGGATCATTCTCGAGTGCGAGGTTCTTCCACTTGGTAATAGAAGAGCCGTTATACCGCTAGATGCAACATTCAATACAATTAACCCCCCCTTCGATCTAACAACAGCTGACAATGTTTTCCATATAAAGGTTTTTCCAGTACCATCGTACCATATAAGAAAAAGAAACCACCGTCGTCAGAACAAACGGACTCCATGATCTTGTCATGCACACATCTTTGTTCATCCGTCAGCATCAGTAACATATCAGCGTGTGCCTTTTCCAGTTCATCTTTGTTGTAATTTAGATCATCAACGATAAGCTTGTTTTTGAAATTTGGCATGTCTGCTGCGTTTGGCCTAGGCATAGATTTGAAATCAATAAGCGACAACCCGTTTTCCTTAAGCAACATTTCAATTTCAATCAGACACATGTTCTTCAAGTCATCGTCACCAATATGCAGATCTACATATTTAATGTAAAGTCACGAAATTAATATTAACATTTTGCATGCATATGTGTGCATGTTGAAGAGAAAGAAAAAAATATTAGCTTTATATGAGAATCCTTTATATTTAAACATATCAGCTTAAAAAATGTGGAAAATGTTGAATGGTATCGTAGAGTTAGTAACTCTTAGTTTGTTCTTTACTATATCCTAAAAAAAGTACCTCTTAACTACTTAAACTACTCTAATCAGCCTTTACTATATCCTAAAAAATACACCCCTCGAAAAACAAACTTGTCATCAAGGTTTGAATGTACTAAATTTCTTAATGTGTAATAGTCTTCAAATGTATCACCCTTATCCCTATTTTTTATTAGTGAAGAACTCTTTTGATTCTCACTTTAATTTGAACTTTTTGGGTCCACCAAGATTCTTTACTCCTAGATAGGTCCAAAACCTATTAATTCTTCTAGTTTCTCATTTGCTACTTTTCTAATCTCATATGTCATCTTGTTCCACGTATCATTTTCGCTTCTATGTAGCTTAACATAACCTTCCTTCAAATTTTTTTGTAGGAAAACACTTTGGTTTTGATCCTTTAAATCTCACCACTTGATCCTTGTATCACAATCATGGCCTCTCATCTCCGCTCTTATCTTAACCCTTACATCCATAACCAATACTATATGAGAAATAAGAAATAAGAAATAATTCCTCTCATCTCTCCATGTAAAACTTTAAATTCAAACAAACATTTCTGTCATAATTCCTAATAAGAAATAAATATATTTGAGAACATGAAATCCCACTCTTGTATGTAATAAATTTCCTTTTTATTTTCCTAAAGTAAGATTAAAAGACAACAAAAAATTTAGGATGGATTTACCCTATGCATTTATGTCCCCGATGCTATACCCTCATTCACGCCTTTAAAACTTATCAAACACTCCTTACATTCCCATTTAGATCCCCTCCTAGAAAAACATTTTTTCCTTGTGGTATATCTTGAATTAAACCTTTCAAATCCTTCCAAAATTTAACTGTAGAATATTCTTCCAAACTTACCTAAGGTGAGTAAACACTCATAACATTAAAGATGTCGTATTTCCTTTAAAAAAAAATAAAAAATAAAGATGACTTATTAAACTAAAAATTTGTGGGATACAATCAAATCTCACATCCTCTTTACATCCACAATATTCTTTTTCAATTCCTTATCCACAATAATGCCTACACCATTTCTCGATCTAACTTTTCCAGATTATCAATGCTTAAATCTTGAACTATCTAGTTCTTTTGCCTTTTCACATATCCACATAGTTTCTTGTTGGGACATAAAATTAATCTTCACTTTAGTCATAGCCGTAACTATTTCCATATATGTTCAAGTAAGGGTGCCTTTATTCCATGTTCTAAAACGGATCATACTCTCATTAACTAACTTCTTTACCCACACTCGTTCACAAAGATGTGGAGAGCCTTGTTTATTTTTTACTGCATTCAGACAGCGATGTATCCATCCTTGTTCATCTAACATTGTATCTGAGCTATACAACGCGTTTCTTCTACGCATTGACCTAGTGTTTACACTATTATATACTTGGTCCATGTCATAGAGATTCAAAGTGTTTCAATTAAACTCAAATGTTTAAATTTTAATTAGTAGAGTCTAGTCCAAGTCTTGAAATTTTTATAATATAGAATGTCATTTTTTTTTAAAAAAATTACGTGTAATTATTTATTGATCCAACTTAATGAAACTTGATTGCATCGGGTAATAGATTACAATGAAAACCGACTCATCCCGTGAACACTTGTAGGCGTGGATGCTGAAGCATGTTTGCTTAATTTTTTTTTTTTAAATAGGTATCATCATCCATAATTAATTTTTTTTTTATACCCATGACGATCATAAACTTATGTTTGCTTAAATTTAATTTTTTTTTATTGAATAATTTTTCTTACAAACGACGAAGGAATTAAATGATTGTATTTCCTATGTTAGTGGTCATTTACTATTGATTGATTTTATTTCCCTCATCAATGGAACTCTCTTCAGTTCATTAAAAAATAATGACATTTTGAAAGTGTTCATCCCACTTTTACTTAAAAAACAGTTATTTTTTAGGACAAAAAACAGGTATATTTTTATTTTATTTTTCAGAAAAAGGAGATGGTTTGCATGGTATAATATGAGTTAGACTACCCGTTGTACTCTCTTTTATTATGTATTATTTTCCTTATTAAAACTCAAACATTTAAATATCCAATTGTCATTCTTTATCCTTTGATAAAATATCTTTTTTAATTCTGATTTAATGCACATTAGGATTATAGAAATCAATACTTTTCAAATAATTTCCATATATGCACCGGATCCCATCAGAACTCTGCAGTTAAGCGTGCTTGGGCGAGAGTAGTACTAGGATGGGTGACCTCCTGGAAAGTCCTTGTGTTGCACCTCTCCCACCAAAGTAACAAAAAAAAAATACTTTTCAAATAATTTATATAATAAAAAAATCTATAATAAAAACAATAAAAATTGAAATTCCTGAAAATAAAAAACTATAATAACCATTTATAAGTATAGTAGAAATTTCCACAACTAATTAGTTACCTTATTTTTAACTTTCATTTAAAATTTAAGGTTGACCATAATTTTTTTCGGTTAAATTTTAAATTAGCAACCACATAATATCAAATAAGTTATTTGTCCCAAATTTTTTATTTTATACTCTGATTGATTCTCTTGATTCCGAGAACTTGCTTGGTTTGATTTTTTTTTTTTTAATGATGGTTCAATGATCTATTGTTTACCAAGAATAGCAGAAACATGAATTGAAGAACGGGATGAGGGTTAAGATTAAATAGAAATAAGAAAATGAGACATACATATTCATTATTGAGTGATTTAAAGTATTCCTTGAATTTGTTTTTTGCGATTACCTTGATTGAAGCATTTCAAATTTTCTACAATTTGTTTACTTTTAATGCAATTAATTCTTAATTCATGAGTTTTATTTTTTTAAATAAAACATGATTTTTTATGATGGCTTAGAAGCTATTCAATGGTTATCAAAGTATGTGTTTATTTTTTTTAAAAAGAAAATAGGATTTTTTTATGCTTATTTAAAGATTATTGACAGTAAAAAAAGATAAATATTAGAATTAATGCATATATATCTTGCACATTAATACATATACAATTCTACAAATGTAAAATTTATCTGCCGGAGTGAAAAAGATATAGTACAAATGTCATTCTTTTAACATTCACCTCGAAGCAAACCCTTACCTTCAAAGGACATTATGTTAATAAATTGGTTCGTGAACCCATCCATGACCATGCATACTTGATTCACCTCTAAGCAAACCTTGAACCCATTCTTTTTTTGTTGAGCTTAAAGATATAGTACATTTGATCATGTACGAAAATTTTAAACTATAATTTTTTTGTTGGGTGATGTTTATATTTTTAACATTATATTTATACCAATAAAGTTCGTAAAATATATTTTAATTTATTTAACGTTTTTATATATGCTTAAAATTATGTTTGTATAAAATTTATTTAATATATACAAACTTCTCAAATAAGTTGACTATCTAGGAAAAAAAATAGTTTACATATCATTAATGCATAAAAATCATGTGATTCTCCTTCCTTTCTCCAATAAATGTATAAGACCTTCCTTTCTCCAATAAATGTATAAGATAATATATTAATGATTTTAAATTAATTTAATCAAAATAATATGATTTACATTACCTTTTAAAATTAATAATGGTTTTATGTGAATATTGAATAATTAAGTTTACTGATTGTTAATACGGATTGACTGTCAAAAATTATCTACAACAATTATCTTCTTATTTTTTTACAATAAAGCAATTATCTGTCAATGTATTATCTTTTTTTTCCCAAATACGTAATCATAATGTATCGAATCATTAATAAGAATGAATTGTAATAATTGTTTTTGTTAAAAATTGATTTGTAAATATTTGATAATGAATCCTTATCAAGGACTCAATCAATACATTATCTTTATTTATTTGACAATAAATATTAGTACACCATCACAATTATGACAAAATATCAACAATCTTTTTTTTTTTTTTGGTAGATAGACGAAATGGCAAAGCCATTATAAACTCACACACACAAGTGGAGGTACCAGGGTTCGAACCCCGGTCATGGCATCCGGCCTAACAATTTCGGCATTTTGCCAGTTGAGCTAGGACTTCTGAATAAATATCAACAATCTTTAATATATAGTACTATTTTTTTTTGAAGTATAGTAGTATTTTTTATTACTATTTATTAAAAAAATTAATATTATGAACATCTATCAGTACATCTTTTTTTTAGAGAGAGAGAGTTGTAGAAGCCTTGCATCTCAATAAAAATCTTATTTTTTCTCAAATGAAAGTAGTTAATAAGATTTACATATTAAGCAAAATATTAAGCAAAATATCTCCCATCAAAGATGCCCTTAGAGACTTAAAAAATTGGAATTCTTTTAATATATAGAATTTTTACGCATTAAAATATATTGATTTTATAATAAGTATTATTCTATAATACTTTAGTATTTAATTTAGTCATGAAAAAACAGACTATGATTATAAAAAAAAATCATAATATGATAATGAGGAAAATATTTCATTTGCAAGTGAAGTAAGATTGATAAAAACACATTTCTTATTATTTTTTTGAATAAATACATCTCTTATTATTTTGAATCACAAATAATTAACATCCGACATAAAGATCAAAAAACTTGGTTGAAAAAGTATGTGGAAACGTCTTTGTTTTTAATATTTAATTGCAAGTGCAAACTTCTGAAAGCTAAAATTTTGACACATTTCTTATTACTTTTTTGAATAAACACATTTCTTATTATTTTGAATCACAAAATAATTAACATCCGGCATATTTTAAAACATTCTAAAGATAAAGATCAAAAAACTCGGTTGAAAAAGTATGTGGAAACGTCTTTGTTTTCAATATTTAACTGCATGAGCAAACTCTCTAAAGCTACATAGTTTGATAAATTATTTTCAATATTTGGATGATTTCATATGAAATCTTTCATGTTTACCCCTACCAGGCTATCACCACTAAGAAAAACCACAAAATACAACTAATATTCGTAGTATTAGCCAAGTCGGATATAAACATGACAACAAAGCTCTTGTCATTAACTTCTCAATAAATAGAATACAATGATGGATAATGAAACATTGCATAGATCCAATCTTTATCTTCTTCCGATGTTCTTTCCGGTAGAATGAATAGAGAAAAAACATGAGAATTCAATTGTTTCCCTTTGATTTCATACACCATTGAAAAAAAATCAAACAAATGAGAAACTAAATGAAAAGAAAATTTGAAATAATAAAGAATTGTATTACAAATCAAAATAGTTATAATTTGTACAAATCAATACATAAAAAAATAAGAACTGAATTTTTTTAGAATCATAAACGATGGAAAACCCCAACCATCATAATATCATATGTTTCTTTAGAAAGAAAAGTTTTGCGTTATAGAAAATAGATAAAAATAAACATAAATAAAAAAGAAGAAATAACAAAGAACATGAATGTAAAGCAAAATTAACGTTTGAAGCATTATGATCTGCAGTGTTTATCCGAATGATTTATTTATATAGACATTTTTGCAAGGATACGTTAGTATTTTGCCGTATCATGTACACATTCAAAATTACGTCATCAATAGTATTATCACGGCAAATCTTTATTTAATTATTATAAAAATAAACCCATTTATCAGTGTTAATGTATTTAAATGTATGTGAATGCAACCAAATAAATTTGAAACAATTTTCACGATAAATGTGTTTGGGCCATTTTAATAAAGACCATTATTAATTTTTTTTGTTGTTGGGGTGGCAGGGGTTAAACTCCAGTCCTTGCATATATTTATGCATTGTCCCTATAAACTGAGTTAAGCTCACGTAGACAAAGACCATTATTAATTGATTTGATATTCATCATTCTAAACTAAAATTTAAATTCCATATAGCAATTTAAATGATGATAAATATGATTAAATTTAAAGGCATGTGTTAAACTACATTTTAATGTATTTTAATATACATTTTTTCAATAATGTATTTTAAAATACATGATTGTTCATAATGACATAAATGATATGGGTTGATTTAACTAATTTAAAAAAAAAATATGTGCGGCTGTCCATACTTAAAAATAAACATATCTAAACTGTTTCTTTTACCGATACTTAAATATGAATTTGTAAAGAAAAAAAAAATATTTGTTTTTGGAAAAAAAAAGTTATTTAATAATTTTAGTTTTATTTTGAATTTTGAGTTTTTAACTGGGATATTTTGAAAATCGTATGTATTTTTTATTATAACTTTTAACTCGGTTCAAACAAAATAGAGGTATATGTTTCTTTATTTTTTTATTATATTTTCTAACTCGGTTTTTAAAAAATAAATAAACATAGGTCATGTAAAAAAAACGATATCATGTTAAAATTATTTCAATGCATAATTCTTTGACCAAATCATATCAATAATATTTTTAATCAATATGAAATATATATTGCCATTTTTGGTTCATGTCATATTAATAATAGTATTATTTTTGGAAAAACAATGCATCAATTTAGAATATTTCATAAAAAAATAAACATAAGATAATTGCAATAAATATCAAATGCATAAGAATGCTTGGTTTAGTTTATGGTGTCACGTGTCATAACCATACTTTGATGGGTTCGTTAGCATTTTAATTTATGATGTCACATGTCATAACCAAAAGAAGAGAAAATAACTTCCATAATGGAATATGAAATAGGTCCTAAATTTATATTATATAGAATATAGATATAGATTTACCTCCCTTCAAATACATTTACATGTATATTGTGATTTTATCTTCAATATTATTCTTTTTTGCAAAATTACATTAGAGACCTTTTATCTTATTTATTTGTAACACTTAAGTCATTTATCTTATTTTTCTAACATTTAAATCATTTATCTTTTAAAGAGTATACAAGTTTATCAGTTTTATATATTTTTTATTAAAAAAAGATGAGTTGGCTAGCCACGTAAGATTATTAATAATAATTTTATTCTTAAATAATTTATTATACTAAAAAACTCCAAAAAGGCAACTTTCATAATTTTCTTCATCGACTTTCACCACACTGATCACAAAACCTTCCCGATTTCAATGGATCATTGTGCATAATTGAAACCTCACATGGCAAGCAAGAAATAGTGGAAAAAAATTGAAAGGAAAATTTGTTATTTTTCGAAAGATCAAGCTTTCAGCTTTACTGAAAAACCAAATCCAATCTCCAGAGAGCATGCTCATAAAGGAAAAACATTCATTCCTCACACATTCATTCCCTAATCCCAAACCAACCCGGATTCAATTATTAAAAAATCTCCACATTTTGAATAGAAAAAATTAGGCTTAAATAGGTCTTTAGTCCCTACAAATACAAGTCATTTGAATTTTCGTCTATAAAGTTACTAATCCTTCCAAATTGCCACTGCAAATATTAATCTTTTAAATTTAGTCCTAATCATTTTTTTTTTGTGAGGTGGAGGGGGATTAGCTAGGTGGTAGTGACGTCACACCAACTGACTGGGTAAAAGACTTGATAACTCAGCAAAAGCCACCTAAAATGACCATTTTACCCTTAATGACTTCAAATCCATGTGAAAAGACAAAAATATCCCTTTCTTCCTCCTTCTTCATCCCTCTCCAAAATCCAATCCACCCTCTTCTTCAACAATTCATTCCTCTCCTTCAAACAACTCAAATGGCGTAGCAAACATATTCCTTCGAACCAAACACAAATTCACTCATTCAAACACATCACAAGAATCCAATCACAAAAAACGACGCAAAATCAATAACCTCACCCTCATCGCGGTTCAAAATCATGGCGATTCAGCTTCGACAACGTCTTAGGTAAATCTTCAAGAACTCGTCCTTTGACCATTTCACTTCCGTTTTCGATTTTGAAGAAGTCGTTGAAACCAACACCGACGGTGTAACCATTTGTAGCTGGAAATTGAAAAAGGGCTCCAAAAAGACCAAGATCGAGTTTAGTTTCTTCACGAATCAAAGAACGTGAAGATGTCGATAACTGCAACCTTATTTATTTCACCCATTGTTGATGGCTATTCCATCTTCTTTGGCGCTCTCAAACAATATGAAGAAATAAAGCCTCCACTGGACAAATTTTGTTATTAGAATCTCAAAAGTTTAATTGAGGAGTAAATTGTTGCGATCTTTTGTTTAATTTAATTCCAAGAAGGGTCAATGAAATTGAGGGATTCCGTTTTGCTTAATTTAATTGAGGAAGGTGAAGTAGCAATAAACGTCGCAAGAAAGGGGGAGTTTGAATTGTGACCCTTTTTAATTTTAATCTTGAAACTTTAAATGAGTTTATATACTCAAGAATAAAGTTCTTGGTAATGGTTAGATAAACAATTTATAATACACAATTATTTTTTCAGATTTAAATAGATTTAGATTAAATGTATTTATTATGATTTAAACTATTTAAATAAGCACAAATGTGCTAATTTCCTTTCCCAAACTCACACTTTTATCTCCCTCGCCCACTTGCTCCCTCATCACAGATGTGCTAATTTCCTTTCCCACACCCACATGATCTCCCTCATCCTTCTCATCTTCCACACGGTCAACTGAACGATCAAAACGAGCTAACCTAGCATTGACCCGAAAATTACCAAACCAAACAGCATTAACCGCTTTCAAAAGTTTACCGACATCTCTTACTTGAGAAAATTTAACAAAACCATAATATTCCCCACGTAAGTTACGCCTACTAGGAACCACAACATCCTCATGAATGCCACAGACTTCAAAACCTTTCCTCAGATAAAAATTGGACAATTGCGGCGGAAAATTTGTAAAATAGAAAGTAGCAAACCGTTTTAATGAGGTAGCTGCAATGTCTTCCTCCCTGCCAGAACTGATCACAGTCTGCTGCCCACAATAATCCTTGCGGTTGAAAGCATCACTCTGGTGCGGTTTCCAGAATGTAGAACGTCCTCGTAAAATGGTTGCACCACCGCGATACCCAAAAGAAACCCTAGATGAACCCCTGCCATCAGCTGTCTTCCACAAACCAGGATTAACCCTAAACCTAGACTGTCGAATTCCATTGCCAGAAAAACCTCCACGCTGCTTCCTCTCCTGCTGTCCGTCATGACCAAGGTCAACCTGTCGTCGCGCTTTCCGACGTCGCAGTCTCACAACCTGTCAATCATCCCCATCCCTCCCCGTTTGTGGCACCCCGCCAGGACCCCTTACCCCCCGTAGAATCTCACCTCTGGCGAACGGTACCGGTACGATGACCCTTGGCGCAGCTAAAGAGCATCGCGTCTCTCACTCACTCTCTCGTCTCTCATCTCGTCTCATATCACATCACATAATTAGATATGCATAGTCAACATGCCAGTGCCACTCAGCTCGCCACGTCAACAATTCTGCACAGTCACATGGGTCAGGGGCTAAAATCAAATAATCTTATTTTACAGGGTTGGAATCTAAATATTTTTTTTATAGCGGGTAAACCGAAACTCGTCTAAATTACAGGGGGTAAAGATATATTAACCCTTAAAAGAATCACATATTTGTCATACCCCAATTTTTGACCTAAGATCCCATTTCATTTGTCTTTTGGCCTAGAATTTTTTGCCTTTTTAGGAAAAATTTCGGTAGAGACATATTTTAAATACCTCATTTTTTGTTCATTTTTTTTACCACTCTTTGTAGTCATTTTATTCTAGTCCTTTTCGTTATTATTATTATCATTATTTTATTATGTTGTTTGTTTTTATTTTTATTAAAAAAGGCATAAAATAAAATTTCATCAAGAATAGTCTACTAGAACGTTCTCCAGAACGTTCTGGTCGTACTACGAGTGAGATAAAGTGACCTCATTATGTCCCATCAAATATGCCCCTAGATTACAGCTGCAGAACACCACACATTTTGCTTCAAAAGTGCATGGAACTAAAAGAATGTTCTTGAGAACATTCTGGTGAAAATTCAAAGGGATAAGAATGACATCATCATGTTCCCTCATGTTGCCACCAGATCACAACTGTTTTTTCATCACGTGTGGTTGTCTCAAAAAGGAAAGGAACAACAAGAATGTTCTTAAGAACATTCTCCATGTCGAAAATTTTGCAACTTGGACACTCTTTCTCTCAAAGCAACAAAGGACAACACTTGTAGCTTCCAAAGAAGTGCCAAACAGCTGTAAAAAACAAGTGGCCTCCAAACTTCTACAGCTTGCATTCACGTGTCCACCTTTTCTCTTTGCAAGTTGGAAATTCCAGAACGTTCTGTCTGAACAAAGTTCACTTTTTTTCTCATTCTTGCGCACCAAGCAACAAAAACATAAGCACATGGGCTGTTTTTTAGCAAGGAAAACACAGCTGTTTTTGTCTGTGAAGCTCCAAGTCTTTCACCTCTATAAATACAAGCATACCTCAATGGTATAAGAGAGGCTTACACACAAAAGAATTGAATCTCTCTCAAAGTGAAGGTGCTCACTACTTTCAAACAAAGCTTTTTTTCTTCTTTCTTTCTTTTTTTTTCTTTCTTTTCTTTCTCATCACCATCAACAAACAAACAAACAAACAAAAAACAACACACCCTCATTACCAAAACAAACAAAAATCAAACAAAACAACCTTTCTTTTTCTTCCTTTTACTCTCCCAAAAAGGTATATCATCTCCCCTTTCTTTTCTTTCCTCCTTTTTCTTTTCCTTCTCACCTTTTCCTTTCGTTCTTCCTCTTTCTCTCTCCATATATATATATATATATTTTAATTTATTTTACACTAAAATACACACCTCAATCCAGAGTGCTCTGGTCCTATATTAACTGTTAATATTATATTTTTGTTTAATTTAATTATCCTCCAGAACAATCTGGTCCTTGTTAATTAAATTAATCCAGAGTGCTCTGGTCCTAACTTAACTGTTAATATTATATTTTTTGTTTAATTTAATTATTCTCCAGAACAATCTGGTCCTTGTTAATTAAATTAATCCAGAGTGCTTTGGTCCTAAATTAGCTGTTAATATTATATTTTTTTAATTTAATTATTCTCCAGAACAATCTGGTCCTTGTTAATTAAATTAATCCAGAGTGCTCTGGTCCTATATTAACTGTTAATATTATATTTTTGTTTAATTTAATTATCCTCCAGAACAATCTGGTCCTTGTTAATTAAATTAATCCAGAGTGTTCTAGTCCTAGGTTAATTGTTAATATTATATTTCTCCAGAATGTTCTGGTCCTGCATATATTAAATACTATTTATATTGTTGAACTAACAATCTTTCCTTCACACTCACACACTTTTATTTTTTATTGCTCTATTAGTTTAATTTTCAGTTATTATTTAAAAACAACAAAAACATTCAAATATCAAAAATTCATAAAAAGAACTTTTCACAATAAACCTTGATCTTAAATCAAGTGACCGTCTTTTTATTTTATTTTTCTTAATCAAATCTCAAATCAATTTTAATTCTACTTCAAGTCTATTTCCTTCAATCTAAAAAACACATATCAATTCTCATTTGCCACTTGGCTTTTTATTTCAAACCTTTTTTTTCAAAAACTAATAAAAAATACAAAACCAATCAAACGTCAATTTCTACACCGAACTACGAGGTTTTGATCCCTCACGGGTACGTAGGCAGAGGACTTTGTCCTTCCAAATCAACTAAAAAACAATTTTCTTTTTTTCTCTTCAATTAAAATCAATTTTCTTTTCCTTATCAACTCATCAGTCAATTCCATTTTCATCTCTTTAAAAGCAAGTAAGTTGAAGCACAAAAAGTTAAATAAAATCAAGAGGTTCTCGTAGAGTACTACGAATATTTAGGGTGCTAACACCTTCCCTAAATATAACCAACCCCCGAACCCTAAATCTCTTCAAAATGGGTTGTTTGGAACTTTTTCCCCTTTAAAAAAAAATTTGTTCAGTCGTGAGATAAAAAGTGAGTCAAACGCCAATCAAATGGCCTTGACCTCCGAAAAATGGCGCGACAATATTCATATAGATAATCATTGAAAACAAATAATTTAGCATATTCATCTTCCTAAAGCAAACTTTGATTCATATCCTCATTGTCCAAACTTTGATTCATTTATGTTCTCTTATCTGGAAAATGGCTGATGTTTTACTTGGAACTGTGATTCAAAACCTCGGGTCGTTTGTTCGAGAGGAGCTTTCGACCTTTTTGGGTGTTGAAGAATTGACACAAAAGCTATGTGGAAATCTCACCGCAATTCAGGCTGTCCTCCAAGATGCTGAAGAGAAGCAAATAACGAGCCGTGTTGTGAAAGATTGGCTGCAGAAGCTGACTGATGTTGCTTATGTTCTTGATGATATATTGGATGATTGTACAATAAAATCAAAAGCACATGGAGACAACAAGTGGATCACCAGTTTCCATCCTAAGATGATTTTGGCTCGTAGGGATATTGGAAAGAGGATGAAGGAGGTTGCTAAAAAGATTGATGTTATTGCTGAAGAAAGGATCAAATTAGGATTACAAGTGGTAGTCATGGAGGATCGCCAACGAGGAGTTGATGAAAATCGCCAAACTACTTCTGTCGTCACTGAACCAAAAGTTTATGGAAGAGATCGTGATAGAGAGAAAGTTTTTGAGTTTCTGCTAAGTCATGCTCTTGACAGTGAAGAACTCTCTTTCTATTCCATTGTTGGTGTTGGTGGGCAAGGAAAAACAACACTTGCTTGAAATGGTGTGGAAACATGTTACTGAGATCGTGTTTTACCTTTTGTGAGGTTTTTCCTAAGGATTTTGAAATGGTGAAGGAAGAACTGATCCATCTTTGGTTGACTAATGGATTCATCTCTTCCATTGGAAATTTAGAGGTGGAGCATGTTGGTCATGAAGTGTGGAATGAATTATATGAGAGATCATTTTTTCAAGAAGTCAAAATTGATAATGTTGATATTGACTTCAAATTACTAATTCTGTAAAAGCCAAAATCGTGGAATGTTTTTGCCGAAGGCAAATCGCGTTCATATGTTAATTGAAAGGTAATTGAAGCATGAAATTAAATTGGCCTTTCACTTTTTCCTAGGGTTATGAAGTGCCGAAGTTCCATTAGGTTAGCCCATCCATGAGTCTTGTTAAATAAAAACTTGATAAAAAAAACTCTATATACAAAATAAGAAAGGCAAATTCTATGGTACATCCAATAAATTTGGGTGTATCGGTACACCAAGTCATAAAATTAATAATAAATGAGTTGTTTTTTTTGATGAAAAATAATTATTTTCTATCATTGACAACTAAGATAATTAAATTTTATATATCAAAAGCTTCGACGAAATAAAAATTAATTTTTAAGAATTTTTATTACTCATAACAATGAATATTGATTATTTTTTATGACAAAATGTAAATTTTGTAATATGATCCTTATAAACAATGAAATGATGGTTTTTCTTATGAAATGATGTTTTCTAAAATATAAATATTGACAAATACCTTTTTATTTCATTAAAGTGATCTTTAATTTATATATTTTTTGAAAAAAGAGTACCGGTACACTCAAAATTGTGAGTGTACCATAGAAGTTCCCAATAAGAAAATATTCCTTAAAAAAAAAAAATATTAACAAATATCATTACGAAAATGGTTTTACCATCTAAACGTGTTTAACTGCGCATTTTGTTGTCGATTTGTGTTTTCACTTATATGTAATTTTTATATATATACTTCCCTTCCAAAAATTATTCACATGAAGAAGAAAACAAAAGAAGCAGCACTACAAATACAGCAAAGACTTTGGAATGCTGTCAAGTAAACATGATTTGCGTGTAAGGTCGTGATCCACCATGAAGACAATGACAATTTCAAAAAAGCAGATTTACAAACTTTATTAAAGTATCTTTCTAAATAAATGTATTAAACTTACAAACCATAAGGAGAAAAAGGAAAGAAAGTGAAGATAACGCTAAAGACTTTGAGAGTCTTTCATAAAAAACAAAATAAGGTGACTTGGAAATTTCTTAGTCTTTTTTCTTAATAATCCTTTTTCTTTTTTTATTATGTTCAAGACAAATGCTAATTATTAATTATCTTTTGACAAGATGTTAGTAATTATTGTTAAATTTATAATAAACCGTAGTCAAGAACCATTTCTAAGAAAACGAAGAGAGTAAAGATAACATAGAATTGTTTTGTGCGTGTCATCTTTGCGCAAGGGGCCATGCTAATCTTGTCTGTATCATTTCAACTTTATCAGATGTCCCCAATGGGACAAGATAATGAAATCATACACTTGAAAGTGAACAATTTTACTACTCACAGAGCAAATGAACGGACATGATGAAAAGATTCCCAACTTTGTTTTTTCCTCACAACTTGTAACACTATAGTACTAATATTCATTGTTAATATCCACTACACAACTTGTTCTAATCCTCACTCTCATGTACAATAATTATTGTTTTTTTAGAGGAGCCAGGTTTGAAAAGTAACACGAGAACCTTTCAAAGATAATAGTTAAAAACAAATAATTTAGTATATTCATCATCTTCCTAAAGCAAACTTTGATTCATATCCTCACTGTCCAAACTTTGATTCATTTCTGTTCTCGTACCTGCAAAATGGCTGATGTTTTACTTGGAACTGTGATTCAAAACCTCGGATCTTTTGTTCGAGAGGAGCTTTCGACCTTTTTGGGTGTTGAAGAATTGACACAAAAGCTATGTGGAAATCTCACCGCAATTCGTGCTGTCCTCCAAGATGCTGAAGAGAAGCAACTAACAAGCCGTGTTGTGAAAGATTGGCTGCAGAAGCTGACTGATGTTGCCTATGTTCTTGATGATATATTGGATGATTGTACAATAACATCAAAAGCACATGGAGACAACAAGTGGATCACCCGTTTCCATCCTAAGAAGATTTTGGCTCGTCGGGATATTGGAAAGAGGATGAAGGAGGTTGCTAAAAAGATTGATGTTATTGCTGAAGAAAGGATCAAGTTTGGATTACAAGCGGTAGTCATGGAGGATCGCCAACGAGGAGATGATAAATGGCGCCAAACTTTTTCTGTCATCACTGAACCGAAAGTATATGGAAGAGATCGTGACAGAGAGCAAGTTGTTGAGTTTCTTCTAAGTCATGCTGTCGATAGTGAAGAACTCTCTGTCTATTCCATTGTTGGTGTTGGTGGGCAAGGAAAAACAACACTTGCTCAAGTGGTCTTCAATGATGAAAGGGTAGATACACACTTTAACTTGAAAATATGGGTGTGTGTTTCTGAGGATTTTAGTATGATGAAAGTTTTGCAGTCCATCATAGAATCCACCGATGGAAAAAATCCAGATCTCTCGTCTTTAGAATCAATGCAAAAGAAGGTTAAAAATATTTTGCAAAACAAAAGGTATCTACTTGTTCTTGATGATGTGTGGAATGAAGACCAAGAGAAATGGAATCAGTTCAAGTATTTTCTGCAACGTGGAAATGGCACGAAAGGTGCATCAGTTTTGGTCACAACCAGACTTGACATTGTTGCATCAATCATGGGAACTTATCCTGCTCATCATTTGTTAGGCTTATCTGATGATGCCATCTGGTATTTGTTTAAACAAAAAGCTTTTGAAACAAATAGAGAAGAGCGTGCAGAGCTTGTGGCAATAGGCAAGGAGTTAGTGAGAAAATGTGTGGGTTCTCCTCTTGCCGCAAAAGTACTAGGAAGCCTTTTGCGCTTTAAAACTGAGGAACATCAATGGCTTTCTGTAAAGGAAAGTAAGTTTTGGAGCTTATCCGAGGACAATCCTATCATGTCTGTATTGAGACTCAGCTACTTTAATTTGAAATTATCACTGAGGCTGTGTTTTACTTTTTGTGCGGTTTTTCCTAAGGATTTTGAAATGGTGAAGGAAGAACTGATCCATCTTTGGTTGGCTAATGGATTCATCTCTTCCGTTGGAAATTTAGAGGTGGAGCATGTTGGTCAAGAAGTGTGGAATGAATTATATGCGAGATCATTTTTTCAAGAAGTCAAAACTGATAAAAAGGGTGAGGTTACATTCAAAATGCATGATTTAATTCATGATTTAGCTCAGTCCATTACAGGAGAAGAATGTATGGCTTTTGATGATAAAAGCTTGACTAATTTGTCTGGTAGAGTTCACCATATAAGTTTTTCCTTTATTAATTTGTATAAACCATTCAACTACAACACCATCCCTTTTAAGAAAGTTGAATCTTTGCGAACTTTTCTTGAGTTTTATGTGAAGCTTGGAGAGTCAGCTCCATTGCCATCAATACCTCCTCTTAGAGCATTACGTACAAGGTCTTCGCAACTTTCGACACTAAAGAGTTTAACACATCTGAGGTACTTGGAAATTTGTAAAAGTTGGATCAAGACCTTGCCTGAGTCTGTTTGTAGGTTGCAGAATTTGCAAATTCTAAAACTTGTTGGTTGTCCACTTCTTTCTAGTCTTCCCAAAAAATTGACACAGCTTCAAGATCTCAGGCATCTTGTGATTAAATATTGCAATTCATTAGATTCAATGCCTTCCAATATCAGTAAGTTAACTTGTCTCAAAACTTTGAGCACTTTCATTGTGGAATCGAAGGCGGGGTTTGGTTTAGCACAGTTACATGACCTACAACTAGGAGGCAAGCTACACATCAGAGGCCTTGAGAATGTATCTAGTGAATGGGATGCTAAAGAAGCTAATTTGATTGGTAAAAAGGAGTTAAATCGCTTGTACCTGTCATGGGGTAGTCACGCTAATTCGCAAGGTATTGATACTGATGTTGAGCGAGTACTTGAAGCCCTTGAGCCTCACACTGGTCTCAAGGGTTTTGGGATTGAGGGTTATGTGGGAATACATTTACCACATTGGATGAGAAATGCATCTATTTTGGAAGGCTTGGTCGATATTACATTCTACAACTGTAACAACTGTCAGCGGCTTCCTCCACTTGGTAAATTACCTTGTTTAACCACTCTTTATGTATGTGGAATCAGAGATTTAAAGTACATTGATGATGACATATATGAATCTACATCCAAGAGGGCTTTCATTTCATTGAAGAATTTAACTCTGTGTGGTTTACCAAACTTAGAGAGGATGTTGAAAGCTGAAGGCGTAGAGATGCTACCACAACTTTCCTACTTTAACATTACAAATGTTCCCAAGTTGGCATTGCCATCCCTTCCATCTATTGAACTCCTTGATGTTGGTGAAATAAAATACCGGTTCTCGCCTCAAGATATTGTTGTGGATTTATTCCCAGAGAGAATTGTGTGTAGTATGCATAATCTTAAATTTCTTATCATCGTAAACTTCCATAAACTCAAGGTATTACCTGATGATCTTCACTTTCTTAGTGTCCTTGAGGAGCTTCACATTTCAAGGTGTGATGAACTTGAGTCTTTTTCGATGTATGCGTTCAAAGGTTTGATTTCTCTTCGAGTTTTGACCATTGATGAATGTCCTGAATTAATATCCTTGTCAGAAGGTATGGGAGACTTGGCTAGTCTTGAGAGACTTGTAATCCAAAATTGTGAACAACTTGTTTTACCAAGTAATATGAACAAACTAACTTCCCTTCGTCAAGTGGCAATTTCGGGCTACCTTGCAAACAACCGGATATTAGAGGGCTTAGAAGTTATCCCCTCCCTTCAAAATTTGACTCTATCATTCTTTGATTACTTGCCTGAATCGTTGGGAGCCATGACTTCTCTTCAAAGAGTAGAAATCATTTTTTGTCCAAATTTAAAGTCGCTACCAAACAGCTTTCAAAACCTCATAAACTTGCATACGTTGCTTATTTTTCGATGTTCTATGTTGGTGAAACGATGCAAGAAAGGAACTGGGAAAGATTGGCAAAAGATAGCTCACGTTCCTGAATTGGAGTTAATTGCAGAAGACACATACTATAGTAATATACTGAATCCCTTGCTTATTTCATCTTTGTCTTTATGTAGCACCGACACATTTCTTTTAAGGCGTATCCCGATGTCTCACACTTACACCGAACCGACGTATGTAGTTACATTGAATCACTTGACTTCTATTTTCTCAAATTATTATCAGTGTCTAATGTTTGTGTTAGTATCGTGTCTAATATCCATGTGTCACTCAGTGCTTCATAGATCTTGTTTTTCTCCCAAATGTATGATGATTTCTGACATATTGAAACTCTTGATGCAGTGCGTAATTGGAAGGAGGAAGATAGAGATATTTTGCGCCATCGTTATCAGGCTATCGATATATTTTTCAGGAATCAGTTTAAATTTATAGTTGATGCATTGTGAATGAACTTAATGGCATATATAGATAACATGTAGATTGAACTTATGATAGAGTAGTTCTAAACATGCATATTGTGCAGAAGTGCATTATATAGATAGATTCAGGATGAAATATAATCATAGAAAGATGTCAATTATTTATAAGATCAACACACTTGGGTCTTATCATTAATTGTTGTTCCTACTCAGAAGCACTGTGGTCTTCAATTGTTTTTTTTTTAACAAACTGTGGTCTTCAATTGTTGATTTTAAGAATCATTGTTGACATATTATCATTTCATCAAGGTAGCTAGTTTTGATTTGTACTGATATTTGATGCAAGTGAAATGTAACTAATTGGTTATTTCATCAATGACCTTTAAACTTATTTTTTTAAATATCGGTATCCAACCCTAAAATCGACATATCTAAAGGATTTAATTCCATCGTACACTTGTTAGGCCTCATTTAGGCGGTGTTTGGTACAAGAGAATTTTCAAAGAGAGAGTTGCCTAAGAGAGAAATAGCAGAGAAAGGGTACAAAAGTCATAGCCAGACTTAGTTCACAAAAATTATCCTCATTTCATGAGAGCACTCTCCAAAGTTTCAAGCCAACATCATTAGACCAACCCAAATGACTTAATCATCATTTAACATTATTCGTCATTGTTGTTCAAAAAACATTATTCGTCATTCTTTGAGTTTAAGATTGTAAATTATAATCAAATCAAATCAGGTATGAGGGTCCAAGTGTTGAATAGTAGGAACTATCCATAATACATTGACTACATTCAATGCAACAGGAAAAAACTGGAGGAATATATGAGATGAAAAAAGAAGGAAAATGAAGGTACTACTAGGACATGTTAGGTGTGTAGATTAAGAAATTCTTGAGTTTACCACCTTGATTAAATGACAATCTAGCTCTACATGTTCTCTCTATTATGGTGAACATAATTGTTTATGGTACTTAATGCAGACAAGTTATCACATAAAACTTTCATAGGTTGTAATCTTTTCAAAGCCTGGTGGATTGTTCATGTACACCACTTCTTATAGGACAGGGGTTGAATGTGGACAGAAGATTAGGACTACAGTGCTCAGTTACATTTGGTCTGTTCGATCTAGATCCTATTTTCCAGATTTTAAGTTTGGATTTTATATTTATAAACGATCTTGTTGAGTGTTGCACACATATCTTTAAACTTTAATATCTTTAATTATCTATTATAAAAAGTTATAAAAATTTGATATTTTGAAAATATTTATTGAAATAAATCCAACATCTTACATGATATCACTTGTTTTTATATAATCTATATCTATCTATCTATATCTATCTATCTATCTATCTATCTATATACATGTATTCTAACCTACATTTTGCTTAGGTGTCACCTTACCAATGCCTCCCTTTCTAACTATTTCTTTACATGCATTCTCTCTTATTCTAGGCTACACTTTGCTTATGTGTCACTTCACAAATGCTCCCTTTCATGTACAATAATTTTAATTCTTTACTCACTCATTCTATGCTAGCTTCTCCATTATTTTTCTTCTAATCACATTTTGCATCCACTTTTCCTATTACTAAGTAACCGTTACCCACTCTTCCATTTTCTCATAATTAATTAGTAACCGCCATCACACAAAAAATGTTAATGTTCTTCAACGTTTTCTTTTATGTCCCTTCACTATTTCTTCTTCCGTTTGTTTCCATTTTTTTGTTATATATTTTACATTAGTTTCATCCATGTATTCTAAGGTACAAGTTACTTATTTGTCAGCTCACCAATACCCCATTTTTAATCTTAAGCATTCTCCTACTTTTCTTATGTGTCTCTCCCTCAAACAATTGCCTCATATTTTTAATCATTCATAATAACATAACATTTAAATCACTCCTTTATAACTCTTTTAATTGAAATGGCTAATTTAATTGCTAGACTCTATGAATTCTAACGTGCATAATTTTTGCAATCAAAAAGTTTTTACATTTACCATGACATAAATCATTATCTATGGATTTCATAGTATATATTGTACCTTCTCCAAGAGAAAACACGGTGGTTCTTAATTCTAAGTTTCGGTTGGTGTATTTGGCAATTAGCAATATAGTTTTTGAGTTTACTCTCTATGTTGTAACCAGGCGAGTAAAAGGATGTATTTTAAAAAGTTGTTCTTTTAATTCTTTCTTTTGCTGCCCATACAAAGACTAGGAATATTGAATTATTTTTGGAGATTTCTCATGCAAAACCAGAATAAGGAAAAGCTAGCAACTTCATCATGCATGCATCTTAAGCAACAATGTAAGACGGTCGCATGATTTTT
The DNA here is from genome assembly GCF_003473485.1 of Medicago truncatula. Classification (NCBI taxonomy): domain Eukaryota; kingdom Viridiplantae; phylum Streptophyta; class Magnoliopsida; order Fabales; family Fabaceae; genus Medicago; species Medicago truncatula. The sequence continues at coordinate 19,969,994 of NC_053047.1, forward strand.
TTTTCATCTCCAGTTTTATTTATACTATACGTATAATTTGAACAATAATAATTTTTAAGCTTTAATTTTCAGATTTGGATCTCATTCTTAATCGATAAAATTGGGACTTCGAGAATCTCTTAGTCATGAGATTACCAACACTTGATCAATGCACATTCTTCCTATCATATGAGATTTTATATACCATATTTTACTACACTAATTTTGTGTTTAACAATTTTTTATTGTTTAAAAAAAATTAAACTGATGTTTAACTTTATCACGGGCAGGCCATCTCATGGGTTACTCTTTATACTTAATGTATATTCTTTTTACTAATATGTGATGTGATAGAAAGGGAATCCTTTGCTAAAAAAAAAGGGAATCCTAACATCAACAATCGATTAATTCAAGTTGTAAGTGATTTGAACTCCTTAAGCAATTTAGCAATATATTTTTGTCATAGAGTTTTTTTAATGGATTTTTGTCATAGAATTATTAACTGGGTAGGAAGATAAAAAATTCAATGTTTTTTTTACAAGAATAAAAAATGCAATGTGATTGCCAAATGAGTCGATCATACATGCCATTGAAAAATATTTATTTTAATTAACAGTTCAATTTATGCAGCTTATCTTTTTTAGAGATAAAACTCTATTACTTACATTTCAATTTTATAAAACTCCTTATTTTTTTTTAGAAATTATAAACTTTTATCTTTACTTTATAATAATTAATTAGTAACTTCCAAATAGTTTTCTAATAAAAAATTCAAGTAAATGTAACGATGATGTAAACGTTTCAGAAACTTCCATGAAAAAATATGCCAAATAATAAACAAATTGATTATAGTGCTATGTGCATATGATTTAAAGTCCACAACTCTAAACATTCAATGTATGGTTCAGACACAACTGAAGAGACGGTCAATCATAGTTATAAAATTCATTTAATCGAAATTATGGCCTTTGAATTTTGACGCACGCATTATTTTAGTTTACTTTCTCCATTCAAGAAGAAAAATGTATATGATTTTGAGATTTTTTTTTTCTATAATACCAATTTTCTTAATGATTACAGCAAGAATTAGAAGATATCATGTGGGTTTTCTCTCACCAGAGAGTGTCCAATTGATCCCTCACTCTTCATTTCTCTTTGACTCATGTGGTAGTCACAAATTAGTGATTTTTGACACAAACCTAACTCTGTTTATTCCCACCCTTTATATTTCTATTCATTCAACTAGGAATGAAAATCTACAGGCCATTGGAAAGACAAGAGTTGAGAGATATAGAGAATAATGCCCCTAAAATATGATATATAGAGAAGGGCAAAGGAAATTATCCAAATTACACGTTGTGGTAGTAGTTTGCTTAGGATCCTATAAAGTGGTAGTTTACATGTCTTTCCACTACGTACCCGCATATGTTTTTTTCACCTACCAAATATTGTTTTTTTCGCATTATACTCTAATTTTAATTTACTAATAAATTTCTACATTTTTCTCTCTCTCTCTCTCTCAATTTGATGCTTCTTCTTTTCTCTCATACAATATCTCTCTATCCAATAAATTTTTAATTTTTTCCAAACTATCTCACCAATAAAATTGATGGGTCTTATGACTTCCACTCTTTCTTATTTTTTTAACACTCATAGTCTTTTGTTTTTTTCATCTGAATTGTTCTTCTATTTTGTTTTTTAATTTTTTTAACATGTTAGTCATCTTATTTATAGAATTTAAACTCTTTATGAAATTATTATTGCAGGTAACAAAATATAGATATTAAGTACTAATCCTTCAAATTCTCTAATTAGTTAAGGATAGACATTTCATTCACATGTTATTCTTGAGTTCATTCATGTATGAATTTCTCTAATTCGTAACTAAACCGTCTTCTTAATTATGTGTTATCTTTATAAAACTCTGATGCTTTTCTTTTTTAGAGATAAAATTGTATTACTTATATGTCAACTCTATAAAATCCTTATTTTAATTATAAATTACAAACTTTTATGTTTATTTTATAATCAAAAATCAAACGACACTTTAAAAAAAAGTGTAAGGAGTAATATTTTTACTAAAAACCATGCAATGATACATATGAAAACATTTGATCTTTTTATAAATTGTGTTATTTCATTTGAATTTTTAAATAAAATCATTTATTTGACTCAAGTTAGAATAAAAATTTGAGAATATCAAATTATAATTGAATATCGACAATTTTTTCTAAAATTTAAAATATATTAAAATAAAGGAGAAAAGTAAGATATAAACTAAACCACAGAAAAGAGAGAATAAATGAAGTTTTTACTATAATAATTCTACTGATTTCTAAAATACATGGGTGACACATTATCTATATTATATATTTACTTGATGTGTGAAAAAAAAATTAAAATATTTTGACAATCATTCTTTTTAAATAAAAAAGTTCAACAGATCAATAAAATTTGTTATTTACAATGTATTCAAAAAAACATTATAATCAAGCCCGTGCAACGCACGGGTTATATACCTAGTCTATATGTATTCTAAGCTACACTTTGCTTATGTGTCACCTCACCAATTCCCCCCTCTCTAACTAATTTTCTAAGCATTCTCCATGTGGCTCTCTTTTTCCTTCATTTTTGACTTCTTTATTATGTAACTTCCAATTAATTTGTGTGCTTCCTTCCACTACCCATTTTTTTTATTTATAACCTACAAATTAATATGTAACTTCCAATTAATTTGTTTAACTCTTTCCACTACTCATTATTTTATATTGATAACCTACAAATTGAACAAATTTAGTGCATAATTTTATTTTCTATAAAAATCATTGCAAGAACATGCAAAAACTTGATTACTCATTTTTTCAAAGGGTGAAGAATATTTGGAGGAGAATGAAGGATGTGGATTTTGTCTATCCCATGAAATAACCATGGGATAACCATAGTTCATTCACAAACACATATGCATAAGCCATTAGGTATATCGTATTTATATTACCAATTTCATTTTTTTTGGTAGTTTTTATTTTTCTTTTCCAACTTCATGTACATTTCTTTCTAATATTTTGTTATCTAATGGATATCCTTTCGTTTGTAGGATTTTCAAAAAAGCAGAGTTTTTGAAAGGGTGTTTCTTATGTGAAAAGGTGGTTATCATCATACATTAAAATAGAAGTTTTTTCATTGTGATTTTAGTCTTTTGTATCGGTGATCTTTTAACTTTTATGCTAACTATTTTTGCTGATTTTGCAATATGGTGGATGGTTATATTTATCAACTAATTTTTTTGTAATATCTGAAATTATTCCAATGAAATTATATCTACTTTTTTAGTCATTCTCTCATTCCTTTTATTTATTTCCCCGGTCTATGATATAGCTTTATATTTCACTCCATACATTGCGTGGTAAAACTTCTATTGTCTTTACGTTCTGTATTTCAATGTGTTTTTCGTTGTTTTTGGAATTAGATATGAGAGGGTTCCTTTGCAACAAGGTTTGTATTTTATCACCTATTTAATTACATGCATTTTAATGTATAAGCATATAAAATTGTTTGTTTTATTGTTTTTATTTGTCTACTAATATTTGTTACCTCATAAGAATTGCTTTGGAATCCTCCATATCTTTCTATCTGTTTATTTATCTTTATGTTCATGTCTTCTTCTTCTATATTGTAAAGTAAACTTGAGTCATTATCATGTAAGCTTTGTGATGATTTTGCAACCCTAGAGAAACTTTCCACCCCTTAAAACTTTCCACTCTCTTGAAAACTTTTCATTCCACTAAAATTACTTAGTGGAACAATGAATGTCAATATATTACATAACCTTTTTCTAATTTTTTTTTTCTTACATAACATTTAAGAAGAAAAAAAAAGGACTCAATCCCTCTCAAATTCTATCTAATCTAATAATTAATAATGGAGAACTATCTCTATCTCTTCTCTATGTCTATCTATCTATCTATATCTCTATCTCTATCTCTATCTCTATATACATGTATTCTAAGCTACACTTTGCTTAGGTGTTTTTTTACAAAGCTCTCCAATAATTTTTGAACTTTTGATCTAAGCTTAGCAATGACTTACGTGTCATTCTATGCAAGCCTCTCCATTATTTTTCTTCTAATTCGCATTTTGCATCCACTTTTCCTATTAAATGATCCCAACCTTCTGTATTTCTTTCTAATGTAACTCCCTATTAAATACTCTTCCTACCCCTATATTTTTACAAGGCTCCACATTTTGTATCCAATCTTTCAATTTCTCTCAATTAATTTGTAACAGTCATGTCTTGACCAAAAATATTCTTCCAACGTTTTATTTTTTATGTCCCTTCAATATTTCTTCTTCCGTTTTTTTTAATATATATTTTACATTAGTTTCATTTTCGTCTATATATTTGTTCTAACGGGCTTTGGCTTTATAAAATGGATATTGTTTATTCGGAATCGTGTTTGCAAGTTTTGGAAATAGAGCTCCTCATTTTTTTTCTAAGCTTATATATATATATATTGCTTATTTTATCCTTTTCATTTCTTCTTCCATTTCATTTTTTTGATAGTTTTGATTTTCTGTTCAAGCTTCGTGTGTGTTTCTATTTCTATAATTTTCCGTATTCTCGAATAGATATTCTTTTCTTTGATTTCAAATACACGGGTTTGGGAAAAGAGAGAGTTTTGTTTAAAGGACATTTCATATATGAAATTGTGGTTGTATTTTTTTCATTGAAATTAAAGTAATTTTTCATTATTATTATTTATTTAACATTGTTACGAGATCAAGAGTTCACTAAACCTGTGGAAGGAAACATTGTTATTAGAGATTTTTCCTTCTCAACTAATTGCCATAAGATGGACGAGGATTTGGATGGATCTTACAAGAAACTCAAAACTTCTCAACACCAAAAATCCTAAAGGGTCGAACAAAAGAAAGTAAGAATCTTCATCCATAGATGTTAGTTTAATTTGATCAAGTATTTGTGTCTTTGTAATAAGAGAAAATACTCTTACTATGTTTTTAATAGAATAGTTTCTTATAAGAACAAGTATCCTAGGTAACTAATTGTAGAAGCACACATCTATTCAAGGCCTACATAACTAATTGTAGAAGCACACATCTATTCAAAATTTTAATGGCATGTTCTTGATCTTCGTGAAATTGGAGAGACAAAATCATGTTTTGATGATTTGAACGCACCAACATGGAAATTTAACCCTATACCTAGGAATTGGTTGACCTTCATACTTTCCATCAACTGAGTTTCCTACAATTAAAAGTAAATTTGGGTGCAGCTTATGGAATTGTCTAACTATACCCACATTCTTTTGGGGAAGTTTTATGAATACTTTATTTTAAAGATAATTAAATGACTTATTTCCATTTAGTTGCTTTCTTTTGATTAAGGTTTAATAAATTTATTAGCAATATTTTTAGATTTAATTTAATAAAGTTTATATGGATTTTATATATTTGAAAGTGTGAGGTTAAGGTTGAATGTATAAGTGTTTCTATCAATTATATATTTGTCTTCTATATTATATTTTAAAGTAAGTTTGAGTTACTCTTGATCTAGCATTTGTGATGACATGGTACCTTTAAGACCTTCCCATAAATTAAATTTGATTCATTATTCTTAAGCTTATGATTATGCATATGCGTCACCTCTAAAAAAATATTCTCACATATAGTATAATTTCTCACTCTTTCTTATTCTATCTAATCTAACAATTATAATAATGCAAGTAGTTTTAAGTTACAAAACTTATCATCCTTTCTTAATATATTTGTAGTTATTATTTTATACTCAATTAAAAAAGGTGCAGAGAGTAGAAAATGTGAGAAAGAGTTAGTAAAAAAAGAAGAAAAAAAGAATTGAGAAATAAATTAAAAGAAGTGTTGGGAATGATTTTTTGGAGTGCCGTGTTGGATTAGAGGAGGATCTGTGAGGTAATTATGTAGCGTATAATTGATGAGTTTAAACAAATGATTTTGGGAAAAGAAGATAAGTTGTGGGAAAAGAATATACGAAGATTATGAACTATATTAAATAAACTATTGTTTTTTACTTGAATTATTTGAAATACAATGTAAATCAAGAAGAAAAAAAATTATAAGTTATCATATTTTTCTCCAATCTAATTGTTAAACTTAAATTATACACTATGAAACTTTACCTATCTAAAAAAATATTGTCATTTTACCGTAAACACATTGAGACAAGGAATCAATGTATTAGAGATCAAGTAAAGAAAGGGTGGCTGGAACCGCTACATTGTCCTATTGCTATATACGAAGCAGACGTTCCTACAAAAATTGTGAAGCATGACAAGTTTGAGGAGTTGAGAAACAAGATGGGTGTCACATCTTTGGAGCATCTATCTATCTATCTATATATCTTCTTCTCTTTATAAACTAAACTTGACTCACTCCGATGCTAGGATTGTGCCTCTGTGGCACCTATAAAAAAGACTTAATTTTTACTCTTTAATTATTCTATCTAATAAACTAATCTAATACGTAACTTCTCACTTTTTTTTCTCATAATAACGCTAACTCAATCATAGAATACAACGAGTTATGAACTCATTCTAGACAAAAAATAACAAAGATGTTCGTTAATGAACAGAAACATCATTGTTTTTCTATAGCCATGTTTTAAGAATCTAATAGTAACGGTTTATGGATCTAACAAACTATTTAAACATTCCATAATTTCATACACCGTCATCATTGGATGTATCTCTTAACATTCCTTCAATTATAACCTACAAAATGGAATCAATTTCACAACAAATACTTTTCTACACTTTTTGTTGAAAATTGGTTGGTTATAATTTTAATTAAGGGTCATTGTCCCATCCTTCTGTATATAAATTTCGGCGGTATTATTTTGATTTTGGATCATTATTATCACTTTCTTCAATCAACTCTTGGATAATACTCTTCAATTTTGTATCTTTATATATTGAAAGAGCACATTATTTTCTTAACAAGATTGATGCTGTTTTTTATTTTTAGTGAGAGCACATTATTTTTTTAACAAGATTGATGTTGTTTTTCTTTTAATTTTGTTTTCAGGTTGTATGCATAACAATTAGAGATAACATTTTAGAGCTTTGTTATAGCAAAGTCGCATAAAGAAATTTAGGCAATTGATTTGATTGGCAACAATATGGTACATTTAAAATATTAGAAACAATATTATATTTCAATGTGGGGTGGATAATGTGGGAAAATTGGTGGATCAAATTAAAAATATTGATTGAATATGGTTCTTGGGTAAATTGCAAGCAATATTTTGATCAATCCTGTGCAACGCACGGGTTATATACCTAGTATTATATAAATTTAGGACCTATTTCATGTCCCTTAATGGAAATAATTTTCTTTCTCTTCTATTCTTGACATGTGTCACCACATTTCAATGTTTTAGGATTTCATTCAAGTCACGACATGTGGCACTCTAATATTGTTTTACTGTTATGCATTATTTTTGGAACTAGTTTGGACACCCGTGCCAAGCACGGGCTAGATTGTCGTTTATTTACATTTATTATATAAACATTGATTAAATGTCAAATTCATTGTTTTTATACATAATATATTAATAACACATTGTTATTGTGTTATTAATTAAACATTGTATATTAATACTAACGCATGTAACACTGAAATAATAATCTTTTAACGCAGGAAGATCTCACGCGGATAACTAATATCAAGCCGATATTTTTAATATGGATATTGATAATAAATAGATTTATCCAAAAACAAAGCAAAATTGATTATGGAGATGAGTTTTTTTTTGTGTTCTTCCTATAATTGAAGGGTTGGGGTCTCAAATTCAACCACGCATATACAATGAATTATCGCTACCAATTAAGTAAAGCTCACATAAACTTAATAAACTTTTCCGTTAAAAAAAATGAAAGCGACATTCTATATTTTTGGTCAATTGGTCTCCATACCAGATACCCTTATATATATACACCCTCCAGTCACTATTATAAGCAAAAATTAATATTTTAGATTCATTCATTAAATGATATATGTGGTCTATAATAAAGGCAATATACGTTATTAATTGAATGACTCTAAAATATAAAGTTTTGCTTTTATTAGTGACCGGAAGGTGTAGTTTCTTTCAAATTCTATGATTTCTTTCACGCATATAGTGCATTCACTTAATATTTAACATGAATTTGTAATTATTCAATCGTGTAAAAAATAAGTATAACAAATAATAATAAAGACACCAACTACTTGAGACCAACAAAATATCGTCAAAAAGAGGTTAAAATAATACTCAATAAAACATAATAAGTTCCACATATAAAAAACCTATATCATCTATAACGACCAGTTAAACATTCTGAAATACACCACGATACACAACATTAGTGTCTTAGTGGACACACGGTCTTCTTCCTCCAGTATAAGTATTTTAAATCCTTTTTTGGAAGTGACTTTAGGGAAAAACGGTTTGGAAAGATAGTTTCCAACATTAGATGACAATTGACCTTGACTTTTATTTATGGTGATTGGGAAACATAAAGTCGGCGGGAACTGTCTCCTCGTTCCACATAAGGAGAATTACTTGATGGACCACATCTTTAATATGATCCCTCACTTGTCAAAACACATAGTTAGTGAGAACTGTCTTAACCAAAAACTCATTAAGTGATTGACTATTATTACTCGCACTGTACAATGAAATATATATATATAGACACACACACACACGTTAAAAATATTCGTTTGGTATAGAACAAAAATATGAAAATAAATTTAAACAATATCGTATCGGAAATGCTTATATTGATTTTTCGACTCGTTTTGCGTGTCGTATATATAAACTTATGCAAATTTCGGCGTAGAATCCGACTCTGGCATCATACTACCCTTGTGATGATAGTTTTGACCTCTAAGAACAATGTATGCAAGTCCATCTCCGTCATTTTTTGTACGGTCAATCTTACCTCGCATTTATGTGAATGGAAATATACTATTGTAATGTCTAATATTATCCAAATAGTGCTTACTCTTTGGATGATCGCCGCGTAACAATTTAAATAAAAGTTTCAGAGGTTTCTGAAGGTGGGGAAGGTGCACCTTTCCCTTCGTGCAACATAACAAAAATTCAACATTACCTTCACTTCCGCTTCATTCAACACGTTCACCAAACAACATCTTTGCACCGCACCAACGACAACACATAATAGGGTCTTCAATATCAAACAATATCATACAATTGTGAAAATTCGATGTCACTAATCGCTTCTGTTTTTTTTAAACAAAAGTAAAATCATATGAAAATAATAACTATATCTAAAATAATAGCATTTGAAAATCATACATTCACACTAAGCCATTTCGTACATGAGTGATTTTGTGTTGATGGTAGATCCATCTGATGTAATAAAAATGTATATGATAAGAAATTAGTTTGTAAGTAGGGAAAATCTCTAACATTTACAGTTCAAATTTCCAACCAAGCATCACAACATATAACCTTAATTAGTCTTTGTGTTGATACGCTAATTTTACTATGATATACCTTGAGTGGTTGGAAAAATATCTAGTAATTCATCATAAGATATATTGTTGATATCAAGAACCATCGATCTTAATAAATCCTCTTGATTGGACATGTGAGTAAAATGTATTTATATGTAGCACTGTCACTGTCACTGCTTCCAACAATGACCTCATAATTCATATTTATATATGCTTTTTTAAATCTCCTTGATTGGACATGCGAGTAAAATGTCTGTTATATGTAGCACTGTCACTGCTTCCAACAATGACCTCATAATTCATATTTGTATATGTTTTTTTTATGCACAAACAAATTGTATATTTATAAGAATGATACAAAATATTTTTCAATATATTTGATATAGTTACGTCGGATGGTAAACATGTTATATATATTTTTCCTTGAATAAGGTATACATTTTATAATTGTCAATAAGTATTTATATATAATACGTAAACGTACTTATTCAAAACAAATTATAAAAATGAGCCAATGATAAAAAAAAATGCACAAACGTATATATCGTTCCGTAGCAAAGTTATTGCACGACGTTGTAGGATGACTTTTGGTTTTATTTATTTTACGACGAAAAGACAATGGTTCCTCAACATCGATGTCTCTATCACGTTTAGATGTGCAGGTTAAGATACTTTTAGGATCCTTTGATGTATGTCTCTCAAAACGTGCTTCCGTCGTGGTCAAATCTAAACATAAAGAATATAAAATGTTAATTATTAATAATAACTAAAAATGTAAATTAGAGAAACCCTATGTGGACGTGGTAAGTAGCAAGCCTATGTCGATGTCCTATGAGTCGAATTCAAACTACATGATTTTTTCATTTTGCATAGGCGATCGTTTTGCACTTGTCGTTGCTATTGTGAGTTGGTTGTTTGGTGTGTCAGTTTTGCGTTTATTAGAGCAACCCTATGGGAGTATTTTGTGGGCTGCATTAAGCCATACCATCATGAAGCAACTCATTCGATTTTTTCTCCAATGGTGCATCAAATTTAACTTATAATAATATTACAGTCCTCCTTTTGGGTCTATCGATGTTCAGTTATTTGCAATTTTTCTAAAAGATTATATTAACTAATGGGTTGATTATAATTCGTTTAATTTAAAAGCCTAAATAATTACAAAAATCGAAAGCAAGAATGTATATATCCAAACAACCAAAGACCCCTTCAAAAATCAAAATTAAGATAATAAATAAGGTACTTGTTGAAATCTGCCTGGAATTACGATGTTTTTGTTGTTGTATGAGCTTCCTTCTTGCTCGGGCTACTCTTGCAGCTAAAATATTCATATCAATTCTTACTATGGACACCAAAAATATAAGGGGATATCAATATTGGCGAAGTTGTGAAAGAATCAATATAGATGAAGTTGCTAATGATTTTTTTTGTTTAGATTACATGAAGCTGCTAATGATTAAGATAAAAAAGAAAAACGTGAACTATAAAGGGAGAAAAAAAAGACTCTTGATGCCAAAATAAGGTCGGGTGTTAGCAGGTTGCAAATTAGTGACTATTTGAAGCTTTTTTTTTTTTTTGTTTGTTAAGGGAATGAAGCAATGTCTTCATGTTAGTTGTAAGGAAAATGCTAGATATCAAGAATGATTCAAGAATGACATGGCACAATAATCACCTTTAGATTTCAGTCTCATTTATTAATCTTTCATAAAAAAAAATACATAAAACCCACCACCCCATGATTTCCGGCAAGGCTGAGATTTTATTCTGCCATGTCATTCTTGAAATTTTCTGCCATGTCATTCTTGAAATTATTGCCATGTCATTTTATTCTGCCATTATTGGCTAACATTAAAATCTAAGGGTTATTATTCTGCCATGTCATTCTTGAAATTTTCTTGATAAATCTTTCTTGATATATAGCATTGCTCTGGTTGTAATATGTTAGCTAAAAAAATTGAGAAATCTTGCACATTCTTTCGGAGAGTTTTTTTTTATAGAGAATGATAAATAAATGTTAACATATTTTTAATATTTAAAGTATTCTAAAATATAAATTAAATTTGAAGAATTTATCCAAGTCTCCAACACTTCTCATCCAACACACAATTTTTTAATTGTCCCACATTAGGAGAATTTTATACCATAACAAAATAAATAAGCCTTCAAAAAGACTGAGAGCCAATTTTTTTTATAATTGTAAAATAAAATATAATATCCATACTGGTCAGTTGGTGACTTTAAAATTGAAATAATTTTTTTTAGGGAATTAAAATACTTTTTTTGTTGGTCAAATGAAATATGTTTTCACTACAAAAAAAAATGAAATATGTTTTTTCTTTATCAAGAATCGATATATTGTATGCATTTATTAGGTTATTTAATTATGAATAAATGAGGAATGCATTTTCTATTAAAAATAAATTATGAGAGAATGAGAGCCGGGAAATAAGGAGAGAATGTTAATTCAAAGAGAGGAGAAAGAAGGAAAGCATGTTAATTCAAAATGTGTTTTCAACACCTAAAATTCGGATTTCTCCCTTAATGTATTTTAATTCAAAATTTGGGAGATCATTTCCATTAAATAATTTTTTATGGTGAAATCTCCTTTAAAGCATTTAATCATTACAATAAATCCCTTTAAATAATGAAATAAAAGAAAAAATTGAAATAAATAAATAAAAACCACCGTGAGCATCTACCTAAAAAGAAATTATGCTTGAGCCATAAGGTTTTGTTATTTTTATGTCAAGTAGCCTAAGTTAAAAATTAAGTATTTTTTAGGTGCATAAGCGGAGAGTCCAGAGACCTTGAGTGATGAATGCTAGTTCTCTTAAAATTCACAAAAGTTGCAAATCCAAATGTATAGGAGTGTCATGATTGATAGCATATATAGCCTTAGCATACTTCTCTACAAAAATTGATTGTTATCGTACTAATTTCTAAGGTATTAAACTAGTAACAAAAAATGGAGAACATCATGTATAATTCAAAACATAGAAAAAGTGAAGCACTCATACCAAATATCAAACTCCATTAAAAAAATTTCACTTACTGGTCAAAGTAAAACATTATCTAAAGTTCGAACATCCACTTATGTACAACCAAAGTAAACAACATTTATAGTCTTAGAAAATCAAAATTGCATTATTATCATTATTTTTACTTCTTTACCACCGCTAGAAACCATCACATCTACCCAAAACATGCAAAAGAAAGGGGAAACTATATAAATATAATTCTTTTAGTATTAATGTATGATTAAATGGATATTTTTTCTTGTAACAAAAAAAATTGGACATTTCATAACCAAATGAATCACGCATGTCCAATTTTTTTTTTTAAACACAAAATATGGCCAAAAAATTTGATTGAAAAATTTGCCTAGCTTGATTTATTTTTCTAAAAAATAAAACAAATTTTTGGATAATTATTTTTTTAAAATTCTCGTAGGATATTAAATAGTAGTTGATAAATAAATAATTATTTTTGTTGGGTTTGGTTTAATATGTAGAAATGATTTTTTTTTCTTTCTATTTACTTGAAATAGGGAAAAGTGACATGAATTTTGTTATCATAGAAATACATTAACATCCTTTAAGTCTTTCTCAAAGTCAGTTGTAGTCAATATTTATTTCTCTCCTTAAAGTTTTTCTCAAATTCTATATATCAACGTCATACATGACGACTGAATTCTATTAGCTTGAATATAAAAATAAATAAATACAAATTTAAAGAAGAAATAATCAATAACAAATAAATAATAAAAAATGTTTATGTACGGTGGTATAAATTTCATTACATTTTATTTGTAGGGATTCACATTTATATATGAATATGAACACCAATCATATATAATTCCTAAAGACTATGTTTCCTAAACAATGAACACCAAACACGTGTAATTCGCACAAATATGGTTTATAATTCTATGACTGGATCGACATCAGGGATATTGAATAAGCAAGTGAAAATGATGTAAGATGGACCAACTATATCAAACATAGTATTAAAAACGCAAATAATCCATTTATTATGTTGAACGAATCGAATGAATTATTTTTTAGAGGAAAAAGGAATTGAAGGTTAATTGATGATCACCATTAAGGAATTGAAGGTAAATATGTTATTATCTTTGACCATGCATATTATCTAATCAACTAAAATCAATGCATATAATTTTCATTCAAAATATAATTTTTGTAGTATTAATGTATGATTAAATGGACATTTTTTTTTTGTAACCAAATAAAAACATTGGACATTTCTTAACCAAATGAATCACGCGTGTCCAATTTTTTTTAACAAAATATGGCCTAATAAGTTTGATTGGAAAATTTGACTAGCTTGATTTATTTTTCTAAAAATTAAATCAAATTTTTGGAAAATTATTATTTTTTAAATTCTCGTAGGATATTAAATTTTAGTTGCAAAAAGAAATAATATTTTTTGTTGGTTGTGGTTTAATATGTAAAAATGATTTTTTTTTCTATTTAATTAAATAGGGAATAGTGACATGAATTTTGTTATCATAGAAATCCTTCAATCAATATATAAAAATGAGTTAGGATTAAATGACATTAATGTGTCAAAGTTAATTTGATACCAAATTTTAGCAATTGATTTATTTTAATCGAATGATGATATTGATTCAGTTAAGGAGGTCACATGATCACCATGCTGCCATTAAGAAAATGAAAATAAAATTAAAACACATTGCATGCGCATCCATCATAATCATATATATATATATATATATATATATATATATATATATATAGAGAGAGAGAGAGAGAGAGAGAGAGAGAGAGAGAGAGAATGTGTGCGTCACAATGAAAATAGATAGAAAAGATGTGTGTTACGATGAAGATGAAAATGATGACAAACATAGTGACTATATATAGATTTCATTGTTCTAAGCCGGAAGAATTACCAAACTTCATCTAAATGAAAAGTGTCCAACTTTTTGGAGTAACATTATTTTTATTTTTGAATATTAATGAAAAACAAACTTTAGAATGCAATGTCCCAAAAGAAATTGAAAGCAAGGCAGTTGTATAATGATAGAATAGTAAAAAAGAAATAAAAGAATGTGATAAGAATTGATTAAATTACTATTCAATTAAAAAATAAAAATAATGATCACAAACTCCAATTGATCAAGTATTTTATTTTGATAGTCGATTTACAATAATAAGCATAGTAAAAATGAAATAGAAGATTGTGATAAGAATTGATTAAATTACTATTCAATAATAAGAATATAAAAAACATGATCATAAATTCTATTTTATTTTGATAGTCAATTTACAACAATAAATATGGTAAGTAACAATTTACATGATGTTCTTGTTTTACACAACGAACAAACCAGACATGTATAATTCACGCGACTATGCTTCATGATTCTTCATATGAATTAATTTATGAGATGTCATCAAATGAAAGGAGTAATGAGATGAAAATGATGCAAGTTTGATCGAATATATATATATATATATATATATATATATATATATAGGGAAAATGACAACCAAATTACTTTTAAACCTTTGATCATAATCATAATACATAATAATATGATGATGGAAAAATTACACATGTTAGAATTTGGTTGGCTTAAAAATATCATGTGACACTTGTTATTATTGGATTAGTTTTATGATCACATTGAAACATATGAAATAGAAGAAGCATATAAACTATTTTCCTTTGTCATATTTAAATTTGTCATAAATAAAAAAGGCGGTGCTAGTTAATAGCATTTACACACCATAAACAATTCATTTTAGTCAACAATTTTATTTTAATCACTACAAAAATGATAAGGATAATAGATTTAGGAGTTTTTCTACTTGCACCCTAGTTAATCATGGTTACACCCCAAAATGACAAGATTATCCTTTCATAAAATTTGATTTTCAAAAAGCATATTCCTTCTTTTTTGGTTACACCCCAAAACCCTTCTTCCAGAACCATAATTCTCCAACCGATTGATTGTGTTCTGCGAAGATTTTCAAAACCATACTTTCTCACGTCCATTCATGATTTCAAAGAAAATTCGAAGCAAATCAGGTTAGCAAGTGTTGTTCTTCAATCGATTGTGTTTTTCTTGTTATGGGTTCTCAGTTCTGATTTTGTGTTTTCCTTGTTCTGCGATTCACAGTTCTGCGATTTTGTAAACTCAGTTTAAGTAGGTTCATGTAAACTCAGTTTAAGTAGGTTCATGTAAACTCAGCTTAAGTATGTTCATGTAAACTCAGTTTAAGTATGTTCATGTTAACTCAATTTAAGTAGGTTCATGTAAACTCAGTTTAAGTAGGTTCATGTAAACTTAGTTTACATTAACCTACTTAGTTTACATTAACCTACTTAACCTGAATTTAAGTTAACCTTGCCAATGTAAATTAAAACCGTAATCGTACAGTGCATCAGTGCAGTTGAAGGAAAAAAATTGAAACTAGCAAATAGAAGAAGAAATTCACTTACTTATATCCAATTGAGTATGGATGAAAAATATTTTGATTCACTCTTTAATTTTCATGGAGATTGATATTGAACATCAAATTGTTTGATCGATCGCTTTATGGGGTGAAAGAGGGTGAAACTCACTGACAATGAATAAAATTAGGATTTTAAGAAAATTTATATAAAAGGGCAATTTTGATATTATAAAATTTTTTTAAGAAAATTTGGGTGTAACCAGAAAAACATGGGGTGTAAATAGAAAAACTCTAGATTTAGATGAGAGGGAATATAATGTTAGAAAAACATTAAACGAGTTATTGCATTTTAAAAGAAATCATTGGTGCATTAAATAACAATTTCAAATTATGATTTTTTGCACAACATTTTTTGTACATAAGAAATAACATTAAATGATCCTTTCACTATTAATGGCGAAAATGTTACTTTTAATGGTCAAATTAATATTTTCTTAATCTACTTTAATTGTTGCCCTATCAAAATATTTCTTAAACGTTAATGGATTGTTGGCAAATCTAAATGGTTCCAATTATTTTTTTTTAAAACGGTACAAGGACATGATAGAGATTAATAAATTATGGTTATGGTTATTTTACCAAATTGCACCGTGAAACCGACTATAAATTAGACCTATGGATTAGCATATTTTTACATCACAACTCAATTACTATTCTTTCTTTTTTGTTTAGTTTTTTATTGTTTGTTCTTCGATCAAAAATACGAGTTTTTTATAATAAAAAACATTTGTACGTTGTTTGTTCCATGTCTATGGTTATAGCTTTTTTATAACATTTTTTATTCAATTACATTTGTCTTCCTCTCTGTAACGCCCACTTTGATTTATTTAATTATTTTGTTGAGATTAGAGTCTATTAAGATGATTTATATGATTGATGTAATTTTAAATGATTATGTGATGTGTTGTGGCTTATTTTATTATTTCATAGAATAAGATTTGAAAATAAAATAAATATTAAGATGAGGGGTTGTTTTGAGAATTTAGAGATTTTTGTGGGAAAAAGAGGAAATAAGATAAATAGATGGGAAAAGATAAATAGGAGAGAATAGGTTTAGAAAAGTTTTAACGTACATTCAGTTTTGGAGAAAAAGGAAGAAAAGTCAAAAAAAGAGAAGAGAACCAAAAGAGGCTGCTGATTTCGATTTTGATTAAGGTAAGGGTGAGACTAACATTCAATTTTCTTAAGCCTATGATTTTGATTAGATTTAACAAGTTGTAGGATTAGTTTTTGAGAATTGGAAATTAGGGTTAAGAGTGAGAATTGAGGATTAGATTATGAAAACTTGTAGAATTGATGTAGAAAGTGTTTACAGACCTTCGATAATCCATAGGGTGATATTTAGAATCAGTTTTAAGCTTTGAACCATGTGATTAGGTGAATTTTCGTACAGAACTGCATTCTGCCCGAGCCTGAATTCATTGCTCGCCCTCGCGAGTGATGATCTTCACCGCTCGCCTCGCGAGCAATTTCCATTCGCCTCGCGAGTTGCAACTTGCATCTCGCCATAGCGAGCATATCACTCCCCATAGCGAGTTGATCAGTGATGTCAACCTGATTTTGAGAATTAACTCCTTTAGTCGAGCTTTAGATGTTTTTGAGTGCTGGAATATGTATTATAATGATTAGACAAGTTTTTAGATTGAAATTTGAACATGGGAAAGTTATAAATGGGATTTTTGGGTGAAAAATGTCAAATTCCCGAGAGCACCCAGTTTCTTGTTCGCCAAGGCGAATAGCCAATTTTCTGAACTCGCCATAGCGAGTAATGTCCCTTGCCTCGCGAGCTGCCCAGAGACAGACTACCTTGTTTAGGGTTTATGTGATATTTGTCCAACGGGTTGTTAGGGGATAGACCTTGGGGCAGAAGTGAAGTTATTTATAATATTACTGATGATCTGTGAATCTGTTATAAAAGATTTAATGTTGTTAGTAATGGGATATAATTGTATATGCATTATGTGAATTATATAAGATGTTTAAGTTGTTGTTGATTGTCATTGATATTGTTATATCTTGAAGTGATATTTTGCTGCCTATGTTGCTGATGTATATTAATAAGCTGTATGAGTCGGTCTAAGATGAATGATGTCGTTCCAAAATATTGGAGTCCTAAGTTGATGATGTTGTCTAAGTTGTACAAGTTGATTGAGTCCATGCATACTCATTTGTGGGCTTGATGCCCTGAAGCCTTTGCTGAACACGTTGGGGGCTTGATGCCCTGGAGCTTTTGCTCAATTAAGTTGAGGGCTTGATGCCCTGTAAGTATATTAATGCTCAAATACGTTGAGGGCTTGATGCTCTGGATTGGTACCACATGCATGATTAAGAAGATAAGTTGCATAGTCAAGTCGAAGTTGCATTGTCGTGTCAAGTTGTTAAGTTGTTGAGTTGTTGTCCCTGATTTGTTAAGTTATTATATCTGATGAAAAATTATTATATGATATGTTGATGATGCTTACGTTGTTAAATACAATTGTTGAATTATATGCTTAATATTATTGTTTTGTGAAATCTCACCCCTTCTAATTGGAAATGTTGCTCTTCGTATGAGTAACTTGCAGGTGATCAAGTATAAGCTGCTGTTAGATTGCTGTCGTGAGTGGACTATCTCTCACGTGTGTCTTTAGGTGCTCTGATACGTAACGGTATGGAATTTTGTTGCTATTTTCTATTCCTTACGTACTACTTATGAATTTTCATGATGAATAAGTTGTTGATTTGATTTTATGAGATATTATGATGAGGCCTTCGTGCCAAAGACTATTTTTAGATGTTAAATAAATTCCGCTGCGAAGTATTGAATTATTATGTTGATTGAATTTTGAAGGATAATTAGTTAATTATTCCATTTATGAATTTATGAATTTGAGAAAAGATGTGTGACATTCCGTTTATGTGAATTACTCTGATTATTTTTATGAAATTTTTAAGTTGGAAAAACGGGGTGTTACACCCTCTATTATAGTTATTTAATGGAACTTAATTTTAAATTCAAAAATCCTCTCCATTTCATCAGATTTTAGTGGCCCTTCAACTGTTTATCGTAAGTGATATAAAGATTCTTTCTTCAAAGTTATGGTTGACATATGAAATGAAGATACACACGATGGACAGTTCTGAAACAAGTTTGATATCAACGATGAGATGTGACGAAGCCTCAAACTTTGATTTTTTTTTTCTTTCTATATTGGATTCATTCTTATATGTTTTTCCTCAATTTTATTCTTCATTATTCATGTAGTTGCCTATTTCGAGGGTGTGATATATGTTAAGTAATTGGTAAGACCATTTATTCTTTTATGTTAAGGGTGTGTTTGTTTCAAGTTTATCAAATTTATTCCTAGGAATAACATTCCTTGGAATATAAAGATGGGAATTTTATTCCAAGGAATTTAGGAAAAATATGTTTGGTTAGCTTTATAATATTCCTAGGAACCATAAAAATAGGAATTATAATAGGTAAACTATTTATGAATTTATTCCCATCTCCATGGGAACTTTATTTCCACCCTTTTCCTTGGGAAATTTTTTCTATTCCCAGAAACATTTTATACCAAGGAATAAATTTTAATAAACTTGTAACAAACATAGGCATATACATTTCTATCACTTTATTTCCGGGAATCAACAATTATAACTTGAAACAAACACAAGTAATTGTTATTAGATCAGTTTCTCTCATTTGTCTAATTTAAAAGACCATTGATTTCAAATATGTTAAGCTACACAAGCTTTATTTGGTGCACGTCACTTAGTAGTAATGTCTCTAATTTGTTTAATACTAGTGTAACGCCCCGTGCCAAGCACGGGATACATTTTATTTAAAATTTTTTTAACAGGGTTTACACATAAATAAGTTTTTTTAGATATTATTTGACTTTTTTAGTTTGATTTCATTTAGAATTTTGATATTATGTAGTACTTTATTTTCATATTTAAAATTGAGACAGAGTTGGCAGGGACATGCCAACTTTGCTTAAAATATTGAGAAAAAGTACAACTATACTTAAAATATAAAAATACTATAAATAATTAGTATATTCTTAAAAATATATCTAATTAATAAGAGGTATGATTACCCCTGCTATAATCTACCATTATGGCTCCGCCCTCTCTTTAGAAATCTTCCGCCACCTCGCCCCCTTTTTTTTGAAACCTTCATCACTTACGATGTACCAACATTCAACGATGGTGTGATGAGTGGCGTCGTCCCCCCGCACCACCCTTTTTCCGGTTCCGGCAACAATTCGTGTCGTTCGTTTCCGATTCAACCAGTACCGCATCTGCTACGGGTGGTGGTTGCTTAGTTGTTGGTATTCGTAAATTGTTGGTTGTCACCGGCAATCTTGTTTAGTTTTGTGTGTTGGCTTCTCAATAGCAGAACCCCGCATTGGTTTGGTTGAAACCCGAAAGGGTCCGTTCTTTATTCTCTATTTTGCCACCGTTTTAGACATTTTTCGCCGCCGTGTGGATTGGTTATGGTGGGTCATTCGAATCCGCCATCTCCTCCCTTTCTTTGGAGGTGGTTGAGGTTCTATATTGGGCCATAAATGACTGTTAATTTGATGTTGATCATAGCAGTAAACAGTTAGTGCGTGTGAATTTGTTAATTACCGTGTTGGCGGTTGAATCTACTTCCCACTCTCAAGAATATGTATGTGTTTCGTATCCCATTAATCCTTGATTGACATGAGACTGTGTGAACTTGAAAGAGTCGTTAATGCTTGTTGTCGTTGTTGCAGGGAGTTGATAGCACGTGATCCGATTTTGTGTTGAAGATCGATCAATTCGCCAAATTATAGACCCGATTGGCCCTCACAAACGTCTATCGTTAATGGTATTCGTTTGTTAGAATTAATTAGGGTTGAATCCACTTTGTTGATCTTTTTTTTTATATATTACTCGTTAGGGTGGATCCACTTGGATTGACTGGATCATATTTTTTGTCCTCCCAGATTTTATATAATTTTTTTCTTTTTTTAATAATATATATGAGCAACTGGTGATCGATTAAAGTAGGGTACCAACTTAATTGAGATTATTCTTTTTGCTCTTGTCTTATAAAAATATAATAAAAAACCTACCACTTTGAATAAAGCTATTACTTTTTTTATTTAATCACTCTCTCGGATTTCAATTATAAAAAAAATATCTAAGTTCAAAAATTTACTTATATGCAATTAGTTTTCTCGAATGTTTCTAAAAAAATATAAAATTATGAAAAGTACCATCTATTGGAACTTGTTTCATGAGAATAAAAAAATATTAAAAATAAAACTTACATGAATTAAAATGTATATTAGGATAAATAACATTAAATAGAGTCAAAGTAAGTTATATATTTTTTTTAATTTAAGATAATAAAATGTAGTTGTTTATTTGTTATATCTAAGATTGGAGAGAGTCCCTAACCTAATTAAAACAATCTAACCTAATTTCGTTATATTTTAGTGTAGTTATGATTTCCAATTCATCGTTTCCCCTTTTTTCCAAGCAAACATTTCCTCCTTCTTAATATTCCTAACCGAAATCCACAAACTAAAACCTCCACAAACATGGGGAAGAAAAAGGTAGGAGATCTATGTCAACCCACTCAATTTCATGCAAGTTCTTTAACTCCAATGGTGATCCTAAGAGTAAGAGTAAAAAATTCTTCAGGTATGCTAATATGGGATAGATCAGGCAACTAAAAATAAAGGTAATTGTTTTACCATTTATTAGAAAATGTATTTACTAAAAGGATTGTGGAAAAAAAATCTCCTTCATCAAAATAAGCATACATTTTCTTTAGTTCTTTTTGTCTCCATAATTTAATGGTTGAATTTGATCTTAGTTGATTGAAAAGAATTTTGTAACATCGTTTTCCAATCTCTAAAGAAACAAATAAAATGGTTCAACTAAATGAATAAATATGTAGTTTTTAATGGTATTAAATAATCAAGTTGATAGTTATAAATACTTACCTAGGAACAACTTAACTTTTGCAACAAAATTGTCAGATTCGCCTTTTTAAATTTACCAGAAGATAAAAAAAAGAGTACGTTCAAACTGATATCTCTTAAAAATTATTTGACAAATAATTAAAATAATAATTAAATATCGTAATGTATTATATATTAAAAATGAAAATAAATCGATTTCACCCATTCGAATTCAATTCAATATTCTTCTAATGTATTTTTGTATTCTCTTTCAATATCCACCACAATTGGTTTAATTTCTTTCATTCTTCAAGGCTTACTTAAGTAAAAATTATTTTATTGAATCCTTATTATTTTTAGTGTGGAGAGAGTGCGGAAGCTATTAAAGTCAATTGGTTTAAGTGAGATAAGGTGTGTCTTGGTCGATATAGTTGTTGCTTGAGGGTTCATATAATGTAGAATTTTAACTTATCTTTGTTACATGAATAGTTTTGGAGGCTGATATGGATCAATGAGTTTGCATTTTAGAGTTTTAGCTTCTTAGAATAGGTTGGGTGAGTTCATGTGAAGAGTGGGGACAATTAGGAGTGTGTGTGGTAAAATTACTTCCATGATGTTAAAATAGGGGCGGAGATGGGGATTAGAAATTGGTTTGATGACAACTTGATGATAGTGGAGAGTAATGAGAAAAAATACTCTTTTTTTTTTTTGCAATGATTCGTGGTTGTAGAGTGGTCCTTTGTGTGATATATTTAGAAGAACTTTTGAGTTATATCAGAATAACTCTATGCCATTTAAGGAGATACGTAGGTTAGGGTTGGAGACGATGTCATAGAATTTTTCTTGGAATGAGATGCAGGGGATATATTGTTGTTATTTGGTGGACAACATTATTTTTCAGGCTAGCATTTTTTTATAAGTTTCTTTAAAGTTGATCATGGTGAAAGTTACTCTGACAAAGGGGTATATCATCTAGTTGCAAGTGGAGCATGATGAACCTATGGCTCTAAAAAATCTCATTAGGAACAAAGTAGCTCCTCTAAATGCCTCTCTCTTTTCGCGGAGGCTCTTGAATATCTGAATTCTAATAAATGGCAACTTAGCTTGATGGAGTATTTAAAATATGGACTTATTTTTATGTTCTGGCAGATGTGAAAAAGAGGAAAATTATCTTTTTTATTTTTAGTGTGAATTCTTTGGTAGCATATGACATAATATTCTAAAGTGGTTGGAATTATTGTGTTCTTCCAATTAATTATTGAGGGTACTCTTCATTTCAGTGGTTCTCAATTGTTCCAAAAAAAGTTCGTTTTAGTTTTCAGTTGATTTTGCTGACTTGCATTTGGATTATTTGGAAAGACAAAAATTCTTACATTTTTGTCACAAGAACCAGTTTATGGTGTTGTTAGATAAATTATATTTCTTGTTTACTGGATACAAAATGCTAAGCAATCATGTATGTATTTTGAGTTGAAATGTTGGTGGAATAATCTTTCTACTTGTCTTGGTTATTCTACCTCATGATTTGGTTCTTTTGTATCTATGCATCTTGCACTTTGTATTTTCCTTTATTGGGCACATCTTGTGCTTGAAGGGTTTTTAATATAATTGATTTGAGATCTTCATACAAACAAAATCCACCGCAGTCAAGACACCAACTACATCAATATATAATTTATTTCATGTTGTTAGAAAGGGATGGGGGTTTGAAATTACTTTGATGATAAAAATATGATTCAAATTACATTTCATGTCGTAAGAATCATTGAAAACATCATATGCAGTGTAAACGAATACATGTTTGTAGGGACCAAAGAAGATTTAGATATTTGTGTTAATTGTAAAATTTAGTTTATATTCGTTGTGTGATGGTCTATACAAACCACTATTGCAAGCAAAATCAAATGAGGAAATCTTGAACACCACCATTCCCTCTTGGAGCTGCTCCTTGAACTTGTAGACCAATGTTCTTCGTATAAACGCACCTATTCAATCACCCTAGATAACAAAGAATAAAATACTATACTTTAAACAAAAACAAAACAAAAACGATATGAAAAAAGTACCTTTCGATCCATTAGAACCAACTCCATATAAAATGGTAGTTTTTTCTTTTTGTAGTCTTGAACAAACCAAGCATGAACAACCATCACAACCAATGTCCACGATTATTTTCTTGGCGAAACATTAGAGATGAAGTCGTGTTTCGTAGACGTTTTTCTTTGCAATAGAAAAAATTAAAGAAATTACTTAGAATATAGATATCAGAGAACCATAGAATAGAAAAAGAAGAACTATATTTTGTGATTGTTGTGTACTCGTACCTAAAAGCGCTACTATTTATATAAAAAAAATAGTACCATAACGGTTAATATCTACTAATTATTAATTTGACCGTTTTAAAATTAATATTATCAACGTAATTAATATTATAAAATGTGCATTAATGATTAGATTATATTTCATCTAACCTACAAAAATTAACTTCATAACATTTAAAATTCAATAATATCTTATTAATATTAAGTAATATAATTTTGTAACGAATAAAAATTAATTATATAACCTTAAAAACTAATTACTACAATTAAATTTTTAATTAGTAGGTTACTGTTATAGTGTAACGGACCAAAATTCAAAATATAATTTATTCAAGTTAATTATTATAATTTTGTAACCTACCAAATTTTTAATGTACCATATAAATGTTAATCGAATAATAATTATATTAATAATCATTTGATTGTAACGTACAAATTTTTAATGTAACATATAAATTTTAATCGAAACAATTATTATATTAATAATGATTTGATTGTAACCAACTGTGTATTTTATGTACAATTTAATGATTAATAAAAAACGTATTTAATAATATTTATTTATAATTATTAAACTTGTATTAAAAATTAGAAGAAGTTTTTGGAACAAATGCCAATTAGGATTATGATGATGTGGACATCTTTAGAGGAGAGGATTTTGAAATAGGCTATTTCTAAAAACTCTAAATTGTTAGTATAAAGATTAACCTTTAGTCCAATGACAATGAGTATTATATGTCATCACTTTTTTTTTTTTTTTGGTCAAGTAGCCTAGTGGCTAGAGAAATTCACCTTAAAGATGAATAAGTGGGGTGTCCGGGGTTCGAACCCCGGCCCCTGCACATATTGTGTATTATCCCTTGCCAAATGAGCTAAGCTCATGGGGACTATATGTCATCACTTTATTACTATAATGAAATGTTTATAAGTTATGATATTATTCATGTTAATGTGGTATGATTTTAATTTTCAGGTGTACAGTTATAATTTCCCTTAAAAAAATGGTAGAGAAATATTTATTTTGTGATTATTATTAAATATGTGTCACAACCTTTTGACATGAGTAATTAATTTTCTTGAAAATATTGGTTTCTCATACGTGTTTGTTATTCTCCTATCTGGCTAACCAAAATTCCTAAAATCTCTTCATGACTCATGAAATCTATATTTTTCCTCCCTATTACTTTGGCTTGGTCAAAGACTCTATCACTAATGTGCACACATTACTTATTCAAGAAACGGTCATTTTAGTATTTATTGCTTTGAATTTATTTATCAGGTGTACAATTATAATTTTTTGGGTATTTCCCTTAAAAAAACACTCATAATTTATTGGGCATGTAATAATTAACTCTTGCATTATGTTTTGGTTGATAGGCTACGACATGAGAAAAATTGAAACATTTTGGAAATGAATTTAGTTTATTCGATTTTTTAATTCTTATATGACATTTCTTAATATTAGTAGTCATAAGAAAAATTGACACATTTTGATAATGATTTTAACTAGGATCAAAAACCATTTTTCAATTTCTATATAGGAAAAAAACATTTTTCAATGAAAAGGTTTTAACTGCTTAAAAAAAAGTGAGCCACTAAAAAACATATTGTTTTAATTGATTTGCTCGAATATAAGATATAACTGATTTTTTTTTTTACGGCAAATTAAAGACTTTATTGTCCCCGTGAGCTTTGCTCAGTTGGTAGGGACAAATGCATTTTATATGCAGGGGTCGGGGTTCGAACCCCGGACACCCCACTTCTCCACATTTAAAATGTGTGAGCTCCAGCCACTAGACTACCTGACAAAAAAAAAAAGACTTTATTGAATTGCGTACAACGCACTCGAGACACATCAACTACCTTAGTTATGAAATCATTTTCATTTTGAGTAGCTTAAAAAAAAAGCATTTCTCCTATCGAAGTTAAAGACCTATGTGGTGCATTGAAACTTTTAAAATTTGCTCTGATGCAATTAATTCGAATAAGAGGATATATGATATGTACATAAGTCCAATCTATAAGATGATTTGAAAGACAAATGTGATTCATCAACTATCTATTGTTTTCTTTTTTTTGGTCAGGTAGCCTAGTGGCTAGAATTCACCTTATAAGGTGAATAAGTGGGGTGTCCAGAGTTCGAACCCCGGCCCATACATATAATAATGCATTGTCCTACCAACTGAGACAAGATTAAGTGCGCATCTTATCATAATCCAAATATCACATGGAGTAGCCTTGACTTTTAAATAACATTTTTTATTGCATCCAAGCATATTTGCACTAGAAGAAAACAAACCAAATGGATCTTCTCCTTCCATTGAAGCAGAGAGAAAGAAATATTGACGAGCGAATAAAAAAATTAAGATAGAGAAGGTAAATTGGTAATTGAGTGTAGAAGGAGAACATTCATAATAATTGAAAACTACTATTTAACACAGAAAAATTCTACTAATTGAGTGTAGAATTTTTCTTTATTGTAATTAACACAGAAAAATCAATATTCTAATCAATAATATAAAAATTACAACTTTAAACGAATATATTTATCAATCTTCTAAGTTATTTTTTTCCATAGTTTGCGCAAAGCCAAAATAAAAGGTTTATAATGTATTTTTAGAGAATAATTATCATGCTTATTCTTTCAAATAAAAAATTATAATATTTATTGTTAGAGTTTAACTATTTTATACGATAAGTATGGATAAAAAATAACAAAAGTGCTCTAACAAAATAAGAAGAAAAATTCCTTCAAAAAAAATAAGAAGAAAAAAAAAATTATATTTTTATTTGTAAATATACAATCCAATTTATTGAGAATTTGGCTGAATTGGAGAGAGGATTGAGAATAGATGAGCCTCAAATCCATATAAATTATGTCTAAATCAAAGCCCTCACATACTAAAAAATAATAATTAAAGAAGAAAAAAGAAAAAGAAAAGAAGAAAAAAGGAAAAGAAAAACATGGATCTTGGGAGAAGAAAAAAGGAAGAGTAAAACATAAAAATAATGGATGCTAGGTGTTTTGAACCCACGTCCAAGGCAATGCAAGCTTACTATTGTACCGCTAGGCCACAGAAATCTAGTTGCGCCATATATATTTATTAATCATCTACATCCAGTATATATAAAAAAAAAAAATTGGGCCTCCCAAAGTAGAGCTGTTTGCACCCCCTTAATGCCGACCCTGCTAAAGAACCAACCCGAAATTAAATTAAGTGTAGTATAGATGAGAATGTTTCGTTGAATGTGTAACAATATGACTAGAAATGACAATATTTAAGAGAGAGTTAAAATAACACATATAATATCTAGAAAAGATGGTGGAAATTGGTTTAGGTGGTTTGAGCATGTAGAGATAATACTTGCTGATTTTGTAGTAAAAGGAGTATACCAGATGAAGTGGATTCAAATAAAAAGAGGTAGAGGAAGATCTTAAAATTATCAAAAACCTTTTTTTTTTTTTTTTAAAAAAAAAAAAAACAGAAAGATATTGAAATTGATGAGTTGGATATAAATATGGTATTTGACACAATATTATGACATTGTGTGATCAATGTAGCCGATCTCATTTATGTGATAAGATTAATTTTGTTGTTGTTAACCCTCTGATTAATATTAGATATAACAATATTTGAGTCCAACCATTTGAGTTATGTCTTCGAGAGTAACATAACATACTAACAACTGTAACACCCCGTTTTTCCAACATAAAAATTTCTTAACATAAATCAGAGTAAACATCACAAAACGGGATATCACATTTCACATAATCTAAAAACAGTTAAATAACAATTTAACTTCCAACAAAATATCTCAATCATCGCAGCGGAGTTAATTCAAAAATCATAAATTATCTTGGCACGTAGGCCCCATCATAATATCTCAAATAAATTCAGTTAACATCATAAAACACCATAAATGAACACGTAAAGGAAATGAAGCATGCATATCATAAACCTCATCCCGTTACGTATCAGAGCAACCTAGGACTCAGTGAGGCAATGCGACTCACGACAGCATAACAGCAACCTACGCTCGATCACCTGCAAGTTACTCATACGAAGAGCAACATTTCCAAGCAGAAGGGGTGAGATTTCACAAAACAATAATATTAATAAATATAATTCAACAATCGTAATTAACAACTTAAACATCTTCAACATAAGCATCTTAAAACATCATAGCATCATTGATAATAAAATATCAAGTGATCACTTCATTCAATCATCATCATAAATAACATAACAACTTAACATCTTTCATCATTTGACTCGACAATGCGACAATGCAACTTAGACCTCTTATATGCATGTGGTACCAATTCAGGGCATGAGCCCCCAACATTTTAGTATTAATATACTTTCAGGGCATAAGCCCCCAACATTATTTTGAGCTAATGCTCCATCGTGGTGAGTACAAAGCTCCAGGGCATGAGCCCCCAACAAATGTATGCTAATGCATGGACTCAATCATCTTAAAACATCTTAATCATCATCTCATATACATCCAATAATTTGGAGTTCAACATCATCTTAATCATCTTGTATAGACTCATGCAGCTTAGTTAAATAACAATAGCAGCATAATCAGATCACAACAACAGCATAACTTCATAATATCAATTCATTTCAACAACATCTTGATCATTCAATAATATTTCAAGTAATGCAATTAATCATTAAATCACATTATAATGAACTTAACAGTTCATAACAGCTTCACATATTGCAGTTAACATCTTAAATAGGTCACATTACTACCTAAGGGTCCATCCCTAATCAATTCATGCGACACAGATCGCAACATTCTCATTTGCACTCTGTTCTGGAAGTGCTCGCGAGGCGAGAGCATCTGCTCGCCATGGCGAAATCAAGCCAGATTTCCAACTAAAGTTGTTCTAAGCTAAGCCAGGTTCAATCTCATTCTAGGGTTATCAGTTAATCTTTAATACACATCTGAAGGTACTCAAAAACATCTAAGGTTCAACTCAAAGGTAAAAAATACAGAATTCGACATGCTCTCTGGTCATGCTCGCTATGGCGAGTAGGGTTGTTCGCTGTGGCGAGCTACGACTTGTAACTCGCGAGGCGAAGGGAAATGGCTTGCGTGGCGAGCGATGAACTTCATCACTCGCGAGGCGAGGATCATCGTTCGCGAGGGCGAGCGATGAATATAGGCTCGGGCAGAATGCAGTTTTTCACGAAAATTCAACATCTCGCATGGTTTAAAGCCTAATTTCGATTCCAGAATTCATCTTATTCATAATCTAAGGTAAAAGGACGTTTTAAGCATCAATCTAACAACCTAACATCATTGGATCATCAAAATCAACTATTAACCCTAATTTCATAAACTTTCTAATTCAATCCAAACTTGTTAATTTGATCATCGGAATCATAAGGATTAATACTACTAAATCATTAGTCTCACCCTTACCTTGTTTGATGAAAATCGCAGCCTTCCTCTAGGTCTTCTCCCTTCTATGGCTTTTTCCTCCTGTTTCCAAAAAACAGTCGTACGTACTAACTTTTTCTAAAACTAGGTTTTCTCTTTTATATCTCTTCCTAATATCTTATCTTATCTCACTTTCTCCCCCAAAACTCTCTAAAATCTCAAAACAGCCCCTAACTAAATATTTTATTTTATTTTCAAATCTTATTTTATTAAACAACAAAATAAGTCTCATAACCTCATAAAAATCATCACATCACATAACTCATCTAAAATCATCCAAATCATCTAAATTGTCAAAAATCATCATAAATCACACATATATTATATAAATATAATATAACTCGTCTAGGCTTAACTAAATAATTACTTAAATAAAAGTGGGCGTTACAACAACTACCATTTATCTATAAAAACCACAATCACAATGCATGCAATTGTAGTTTCACATTACTAGGCATGGCAATGGGGCGGGATGACACGGGATTTGCCTTCCCCATCCCCATCCCTTACTCCCATGTATTTACCTGTTACCCTAACCATACCTAAGGGGGATGAGAAACTGAATCTCATCCCCATCCTCAATGGGTTTGGGTATTCCCGCCCCATCCCCGTCCCCGCAATGAATTAATATTTTTAATAAAAAAAAGAGTTTTTTTAAAGCTTCAATGGTAATTTTGTAATGGATTATCCAATAATTTGCGCTAATTTTGACATTTTCTTATCGAATAATTCGGTTGCTCCTTTAACTATCAATGAAAGTTCTTATATCATGACAATTATCAATCCAAATAACATGGTATATCATTATCAGCCCCCTCAACAAAAAAAAAACATGACCTTTTTACATTCGGGTAGGGTTTGGGTATGAGTTTGGGGTGGGTACATATATCCTTGTTACCCGTCCCATATCCGT
This sequence comes from Medicago truncatula, assembly GCF_003473485.1. Taxonomy (NCBI): domain Eukaryota; kingdom Viridiplantae; phylum Streptophyta; class Magnoliopsida; order Fabales; family Fabaceae; genus Medicago; species Medicago truncatula. The sequence goes on from NC_053047.1 coordinate 20,000,604, forward strand.
ATTTTGAAATCGGGGAAAACCCAAACTCATACTCAAACTCAGTCACATCGGGAAAAATCCGTCAAATCGAGGTTGGTTTGGGCGGGTACCTATGGGCACGGGTTTTGTTGCCATGCCTACACACTACAATCGCATATGCAACCACAACTTTAAACCATCAATCTAACCGCATTGTCATACCCCAATTTTTGACCTAAGAACCTACATTCATACACCCTCTGACCCAAAATATTCTTTGGCTTTTCAGAGAAAAATTCGGCAGAAATGTATTTTAAAATACCTCATCTTTATACCGACTCTGATCCCTCTTCTTACTTTTTTATTTTTCTTAGTCTTTTAGTTTTATCTTACCTTTTATTTTCCATCTTTTAATTTTATTTTACTTTACATAATTTATTTTAATTTTTCTTTATTTTATTTCGTATTAGATTTATTTTATTTCTTTTTTCATTAATTAGTGTCAAAAAAAAAAACAAAGTGTCAATAGGTCCAAAAATAAAATGTCCAAGGTCCAAAAAAAATTCAAGTCAAGTGTGAACTTTAACATTCATTTTTCAAAATTCACCATCATTTTCCATCATTTTCATTAAACCAATTTTCCATTTTCATCAACCTCTTCACCTATAAATAGAGCCCTCATCCCTCACAATTTGACACCAAAAAATTCTCTTGAGTTGTCAAAGAACTTTTCTCTCTTCTCCCTATTTAGCTTGTGTTGACGAGCTATTCTTTTCTTCTCCCTCTTTTTTCTGTCCCTTCGAAAAAGTCCCTTGGGAATTTTGTCCCTTCGGTTGTCCCTTTCTTTTATTTTCTTGCATTTTATTTCTTTTTTAGCATTTTTGCATTTTATTTTATTTCTATTTAGCATTTTAATTATTGTTATTTATTTTCCAGCAATTAGAATGTATTTAGGTCCAATGTAAATATAAATGAGATAGTGTGCGTGTGTGTGTCCTTTTATTTCTTTACGGCCTTATATATATCCAAAAATGAAAAAAAAATAGATTAGGGATTTTGTGGTAATCCAACGTCACTACAAAAATCCACGCGCTTTTATTTTTATTGCTCCATTAGTTTAATTTTCATTTATTATTCCAAAACAACAAAAACATGGAAATAATCAAAATCGCAAAAATATTTTCATAATAAAGCTTGATTCCAAAATCAAGTGATCCTTTTTTTATTTTATTTTCCTGAATCAAACTTTCAATCAATTTAATCATACCTTGAGTCCATTTTCTTTTAAATTAAAAAATACAAACCAAATCTTATTTGCCATTTGGTTTTTTTTTTTTATTTTAAAACCCTTTTCAAAACTAATAAAAAAACACAAAACCAATCAAACATCAATTTCTACCCCGAACTACGAGGTTTTGATCCCTCACGGGTACGTAGGCAAAGGACACCCGTCCTTCCAAATCATAAAAAATGTAGATAAATTAGGTCTCACTTTCTTTTTCTTTTAATCATCACATTAACTTCTTTTTCAAAAGCAAGCAAGTTTATAGCACAAAAAGTAAATGAAATCAAGAGGTTCCCGTAGAGTACTACGGACATAAAGGGTGCTAATACCTTCCCTTTATGTAACCAACCCCCGAACCCTAAATCTTTTCAAAATGGGGTAGTTTGAACTTTTTACCCCTTTTTCTAAAAAAATTAAATGTCCAGCCGTGAAATAAAAAGTGAGTCAAAAGCTAATCAAATAGCATTGATCTCCAAAAAATGACGCGACAGAAATGTCGACTTCACTGGGGATGCCCCTAAGAGGGTGTAGCCTAACTTGGCTTTGTTTAATTCTTTATGCTATAACTAGCTTAAAATAAACATCAAAAAATAAAAGATGGAAATACGTGTATATATGTTCTCCCTTCTTCTTCCTCTTTTTCTTAACGTGAGTGGTGAGATAAGTCCTACACCTGTGCTTGAGGGAAACATAAGATAGGATGGTGGTATAACCAAAGTGCCTTTCCGAGAGTCAAGTATCCTGTTTTGGTTCATGTGGTATAACCCCACTCAATGGAGAGATCTTGGAAGTAATTTATGTCGGCATGAGTAGTCGTGTTGGCATTGTATTTTCAAGTGACCGTCAAAGTTGAGGACCTTTAGTTACCTTTAACCCATCTTGGTCTTTTAGGACATAGTGCGGCTAATCAAGAGTAGTCTTGATTTAGTTGATACGCGATACTACACCCAAACGAGACTTTCTTACGAATGATATTGGAACGGGAGTAGTCCTGTAACCCGATAAAATTTGGAAGTGGTTGACAACTTTGGAAACTTGGTAGAACCCTTGTTACAAGTACATTTGAAACCATAGTCCTTACCCAATGGCGTTGTTACCCTTGACTCCATCATTACGGACCTAAACCTCACCATGTTTTCACCGTTTGTGTAGCATAATCATCCATACTTGCATTCATTCATAACCAAACTTTTTTTTTCATTAAAAAAAATATCGAAGAACTTAGATAAGTTCTTGTAAACATCAGAGGTGTGGACCTTATAAAGAGGGACACAAAGTAATACAATTTCAAAAAGTCTTAGACTAGACCTTGGCTTTCGTTGGGGTCTTTTTTTTCTTGACTTTGTTTTTGCTCTTAAGATAACTGTTTATAATATTTTCAATTATCAAATGAAACAATGTTCCTTATGATGTTTACGATTACTTTGACAAAGTCCCTCGATAAATAAAAATGTGTCTATTTTTGCATAAGCATCATGTATCATTTTACATTTCATAGTTTCAAGTCTGAGTCTCACAAAGTTTTTCTTTTCCATAGAAGGGTCAATCCGTCTCCAAAGTAGCCCAAAGTCCTCTTCCGAAATCAAGTCGCATCTACAACACTCGTGCAAACAAAAAGAGAGAACATATCAGTTTGAACAAGAGATCCACGAGCATTCGTGAAGTGGTAACAACACTCCAGTTCGAGTTAGAGAGACTGAGTACCCTGGTGGCTTCACTGGTAGCTTCGCGGAATCAACCGCAGTTCTAACAAGGTCCGAACGCCAACATCAACAGCAGCCTCGGCAACAGGCTCCAAGGATGTAGTTTGAAACAATCCCAATGACATATGCGGAGCTTCTTCCCATCCTTCTCCAGGAGAACCTCGTGTAGACCAGAGTGCCTCCTCGGGTGCCTAACAAGTTGCCGGTTTGGTATCAATCTGACCTCTCATGTTCCTTCCATCAAGGAGCACCAGGCCATGACATCGAGCACCGTTTCTCTTTGAAGACTGAAGTCCAGAAGCTGATTGAAGCCAATATCTTGCTTTTTGAAGATTAAATTCGGACGTACAAGTTAATCCACTGTCGATTATATTACCTAGTGTTGTGATACAAAAGAAGGGTTTAACCGCAATCGAGTCAATGTTGATGTTTTCTTCCATTGTTCAATTTGTTTCGAGTGATATGTTTGTTGTTTCGTTATCTTTTCAAAAGAATCCTTTCGTCCCGCCCAAGACAAAAGTGAACTTATGTAGGGCTCTTTGCTTCATGAATTGTCATCATTAATAAATATATCGTTTTGATCCCGACTTTGATTTTATTTTATGCTTTTTCTCTGAAAAATGGTAATACAAAGAACCTTGAGAAATAATCATTTCCAAATATCTGCATACAAACTTTCATTTTTCTAAAAACAAAATGTAGATTATGAAGGTGAGAAAACACAAGAGGGGGGGGGGGTTGAATTGTAATAGCTTTTTCTTTTCTTTCTCCTATCTGAAACATGCAGGTCAGAAGCAGATAGAATTCTACTTCTGAAGAGATGTTCATAACTAAATGCAGCGGATAAGAACAGAGAGAAAGAGAGAAGAAAGACACAGCGGATAAGGAATAGAAAAGCATGCAACAAAGTTCTCATCCCGTTACGTATCAGAGCACCTAAAGACACACATGAGAGATAATCCACTCACGACAGCAATCTAACAACAACTTAAACTCGATCACCTGCAAGTTACTCATACGTAAAGCAACATTTTCAAGCAGAAGGGGTGAGATTTCACAAAACAATAATATCAAGCATATAATTCATTAATTATATTTAACAACAGAAATAACTTCATCTATTAGTAATAGTAATCCTTTATATAATGATTCTTAATAACTCAACCAACTTCTAATTATCATTAACTTCATATTCATCACATTATAAACTTCATCATATAGCACATAATAACCAAATCATAACCGACATAGATTATCATATCATAAATATCATCTTTAACACACAACGTAATCATCATCTCATAATAACTTAGACCAAACAACATAATCATCACTTAATAATAATAATAATCATATACAACACAACATAATCATCACTTACTAATAATATAAACAACACATATTCATCATCTTATAATAATACAACAACACATATTCATCATCTTATAATAATATAACAACAACATATTCATCAATATTCCATGGTTTGTCTTTATCAACAACTTCAACAATTCATCAACGACAACGTCAACCTGACAACACAACTACGTGAGAGTACACCACCTCTTATAATACGACAACATAAGAATACACCACCTCTTAAAGAATAACAACGTAAGAGTACACCACCTCTTATAAACGACAAGTAAGATTACACCACCTCTTAAAGAATAACAATGTAAGAGTACACCACCTCTTATAAACGACAAAAAAGAGTACACCACCTCTTAAAGAATAACAACGTAAGAGTACGTCACCTCTTATAAACGACAAGTAAGAGTACACCACCTCTTAAAGAATAACAACGTAAGAGTACCCCACCTCTTATAAACGACAAATAAGAGTACACCACCTCTTAAAGAATAACAACGTAAGAGTACACCACCTCTTATAAAACGACAAGTAAGAGTACACCACCTCTTAAAGAATAACAACGTAAGAGTACAACACCTCTCACAAAACACCTGAACATAAACAGTCACCAGCAACAGCTTCAAGTACGACTTCAACAACTTAGACAACATCAACAACTTAAGACTCCAATACTTTGGAACGACAACTTACAACTTAGACAACTTAAACCAACATCTGCAACTTAATCAATATTCAACAGCAACAGAAACAGCACAAGCAATTCTCAACATAACAATATTAATGAAAAACATCAACAACTTAAACATCATACATTTTCCACATAAGGCATATAATTATTTCACATAACCAACAACATCAAATAATAATCAACATCTTAAAACATCATATATACATATAACACTTCATCAATCATGGACAATATCGTATTCATAACATATACATACATATACTAATTCATCAATCATAAACAACATCATACTCATAAACATATACATTCATATAACACTTCATCAATCATGAACAATATCGTATTTACAAACATATACATACATATACTAATTCATCAATCATATTCAATTATTCACTATGACCTACGTGCAGTAATTTGACCATAACTCAAGTTCTATACATCCTTTTGAAGTTAAACCAACAGCATTAGAAAGTTAACATCCATACCTACAACTTTCGTGTTTACCCCTAAGACCAATTATGTACCAATAAATACCAGTTTTCATTTCAAATTCGGACAAAGTTGTGCTGAAATTCATAAAAATTGACTGTGACCTACGTGCAGTACTTTGACCATAACTCAAGTTCTATCAATCGTTTTGACTTCAGACCAACGGTATTAGAAAGCTAACTTCCATACCTACAACTTTCGTGTTTACACCTAAGACCAATTATGTACCAATCAATACCAGTATTAATTTAAAATTCGGTCTAAGTTGTGCTAAAATTCATAAAAGTTTACTGTGACCTACGTGCAGTAATTTGACCATAACTCAAGTTCTATAAATTTTTTTGATGTCAGACCAACGACATTAGAAATCTAACATTTATACCTACAACTTTCGTGTTTACACCTAAGACCAATTCTGGACTTATCAATACCAGATTTCATTTCAAATTCGGGGCAGAGATGAAAAGAAAAATCAGAAAAAGCAACCTATATTATTCAACTTCACTTTCATTCAAAATCATCACAATCATCACTCTTAACCCTTATTCTCAAATTCTCAAAAACTAAACCTACAACATGTTAAATACAATTTTCAGAATCATAGATCAAGATTATTGAATGTTAGTCCCACCCTTACCTTAAGAAATTGATTGCAAGGTTTTCTTCTCGTTCCTCCCCTTCTTTAGGTTTTCTCCCTTTTTCTCCAAAAACTGGTTGTACGTGAAAAACTATTCTGACTTCTCACTTTTCTCTTTGTTTTCTCTCAAATCCTTGTTTTCACGTAAAAACTATTCTAACCTAATTTCTCCTCTTTTATATCACTAATCACTTCTCTTAATTCTACTTAAGCCCACTAAACTTCTTTAATTTCTAATTCAGCCCCCCAAGTCTACTTATTCTTTTATTTAATCACATTCTAATAAATAATAAAATAAAACCACTTAATAAAATATCAACATACCACATAATCAAATAAATCATATAATTCGACTCTATCTCATTAGAATAATTAAATAAACAAATATAGGCTGCTAATATATATATCAACACATAACAAAATATCATTTATCAAATAAGTTAATTAAATTCTAGAAGAACAGACTCTAAACTCAAATAAATAAATAAATAAATAAAATAATTCAAAGAGGGTGTTACAACTCTACCCCCCTTAAAAGAATTTCGTCCTCGAAATTCAAAGCACGCAAGAAAAGGAATTCAATTATTGTCTAACCATCTTAAACCATATATAGTCAAATAGAAACTTCAACAAAACATGTAAACCACATCAAAGTTAGTCAATCAAACATGATCACATAATAAACATATCTATTAATCAGAAACACAACAACAACCAATCAAACAACATAAAGATAGTAATACAACTGTTACTCGACACAACTCGACTCAACTACTTGGCCGGATGGACCGACCTGCTCTGATACCAATTGTAACACCCCGTTTTCCCAACTTAAAAATTTCATTTAATTAATCAGAGTAATTCACATAAACGGAATATCACACTTCTTTTCTTAAAATCATAAACGGAATAATTAACTAATTATCCTACAAAATTCAATAACATAATATTTAATACTTCGCAGCGGAATTTATTCGAACATCTAAAATAATTTTGGCACGAAGGCCTCATCAAAGTATCTCATAAAAATCCAATTAACAACTTAATCATGTAAATTCATAAGCAATACGTAAGGAATATATATGATTTGCTGTAGAAATATATGTCATTTGCTATAGAAATATAAATGATTTTTTATGGAAATATATATATATATATATATATATATATATATATGTATATATTAGAATAGAATATTAATATTTGGATTTAAGAGAAAAATAAGTAGGTTAAAGATTTATATAAATAGGAGAGACCTAGTTTAGAAAAACATAACGTACGTACGACTGCTTTTGGAGAAAAGGGAGAAAAGTCAAGAGAAGAGGAAATACCAAGAGGAGGGCTGCGATTTTGTGTATTAAGGTAAGGGTGAGACTAACTTTGCAATTCTATTAAGTATGTGAATCAATGGTTGGGTTTAACATGATGTAGGATGAGTTTTTGAGGAATTGAAAAGTAGGTTAAAATTGTAGAATTAATGAATAAACGGTGGAAACTTGTTAAAAAGATGTAGAAACTGTCCTTAGACCTTAGATAATGATTAAGAATGAATTAAGGAATCGAAATTAGGTTTAAAACCTTGAGAAAGGATTGAATTGGAGAAAACGAAAACTAGGTCAAAACCCTAAAATTGATGATTAAACGGTAGGAATTGATTAAACTGTTGTAGAAAGTGTTCCTGGACCTTAGATAATGTTTAGGACAAACTTTGGAATCAATACTAGGCTTAGAACCATGTGAATCGTCGGATTTTTGTGAAATTAGGAAGCCTGGCCGTAGCGACATTGATCGCTCGCCACGGCGAGCTATGAACCTCGCCTCGCGAGTGATGATCTTCATCGCTCGCCACACGAGCCTTACCCTTCGCCTCGCGAGTTCTTTTGGTATTGCCCGCCATAGCGAGCAACCTTACTCGCCATAGCGAGCTAAGGCAGAGAGCATGTTGAATTTTGTAATTTCGACTTTTTAGTTGGACCTTGAGTGCCTTTGAGTGCCTGAACATACCTACTAATGATTAGGGAACGAATGGGAACGAGATTGAACCTAGAACAACCTTAGTTGGAAATTTGGCTTGTACTCGCCACGGCGAGCAGATGTTCTCGCCTCGCGAGCACTTCTAGAATTGAGTGTTTTAGTGCATTGTGAGACTTGAGTTGCTTGGATTGGTTAGAAATGAATTTTAGGTACATAGTGTGACCTATTAAAGATAATGATTGTGAATTGTGAAGCTATATTGAAATGCTAAGTGTTTATAATGTGATTTATTGATTGATTGCATTGCTTGAATTATTATTGAATGATCAGGAAGTTGTTGAAAATGAATTGATATTGGGCTGTTGATATGATATAATTATGCTGCTATTGTTATTTAACTAAGTTGCATGAGTTGTTGTTGATTATCATTTGATATTGTTATATCCTGAGATGTTTATGTGTCGCCTATGTTGCTGTTGTTGGTTATGTGAAATATTTATATGCCTTATGTGGAAGATGTTTGATGTTTAAGTTGTTGATGCTTCACATTAATATTGTTATGTTGTGAATTGCTTGTGCTGTTTCTGTTGCTGTTATGAACCCCCTTATGGTAATTGAGACCAATGATAACGTTTAATGCAGACTGTAAAGTTGTTTAAGATATGTTGATATTAATTGAGCATGAGTTAATGTATTACACATTATGTAAGATATGATGAAATGTTATGATGCTATTAAATTGCAGTTGATATATTGATATATCTCTTTTGTTGTGTGACTTGACTGTGCTATGGCTGTTATTTAACTAAGTGCATGATGTCTATATATATGAGGAAATGATGACGTTTAGCTCCAAATTATTGGATGCATGATGATATGTTGATTACGATGATTACGGTGATTTGTTGATAAGAGTCCATGCATTAGCATTCATTGAGCTTTGTCCTCACCATGTTTAGGAGCTTTGTCCTCCGCACGATGAAAGTATATTAATACTTATGATGACGATTGGTACCACATGCATATAAGTGTCTAAGTTGCATTGTCGCATTTGTTGAGTCAAAGTCGTTGGTGATGAATTATCATCCATGGGTGATCGAGTTGTGTTCTACCCATGTGTTGTTAAAGAAGTACCTACGAAGATTATACGATGTGAATTATATGATGTTGACTAAGATGTTGCTATGTTGTTTAACATGTTGATTATGATATTGTTACGTTGCTATGTTGTTTAAGATAATGAATATGATATTGTTATGTTGCTATGTTGTTTAACATATTGATCATGATATTGTTATGTTGCTAAGTTGTTTAAGATGTTGATTATGATATGTTTATGTTGCTATGTTGTGTAAGATATTGATTATGATATTGTTAAGTTGTTATGATGTTGTATATAATTGTTACTATTAAGTGATGAATTGTTGTACCATATATGATTAATTATTATTAAGTGAATGTTATGAATATGTTGTTGTTATATTTTCATAAGATGATGAATACGTTGTTGTTATATAATATAAGAAGATGAATATGTTGTTGTTGTTATATTATTATAAGAAGATGTTTATATTATGATGTATATAATTATTATTATTAAGTGATGATTATATTGTATAGTTTAAGTTATTAGTGATGATGATTACATGATGTTATCTAGGAGTTGTTAAATGTACTTGATGATGGTTATGTTAAGTTGATAAGTTGTCTTCTATTCATGAGATGCTTGGTGGAGAAATGTTATTACAAATTAATGATGTTATTATGTCTTATATGAATTAGGATTAAGATGTTGTTATGTTGTATATGAATTATGATTAAGATGTTATGTTGAATATGAACTATTAGTATGATGTGATGATCTATGTTGTTATGATTTGGTTAATACGTGTTATATGATGATGTTATAATGTGGTGAATATGAAGTAAATGATAATAGAAGTTGGTTGGACTATTAAGAATTATACATGAAGAATTATTATTACTAATAGATGAAGTTAGTTGTGTTGTTAAATATAATTATTGAATTATATGCTTGATATTATTGTTTTGTGAAATCTCACCCCTTCTGCTTGAAAATGTTGCTCTTCGCATGAGTAACTTGCAGGTATTAATGATTAGTAGGAGTGGTGGCTCAAGTGTCTTTAGGTGCTCTAATACGTAACGGGATGGGAACTTTGTTATTGCTTTCTATTCCTTACGTATTGTTTTGAAGATTTATGACTATGTTTTTAGAATGGATTTTTATGAGATAATTATAAAGAGGCCTTAGTGCCAAAGGCTGTTTTTAGTTATTGAAGAAATTCTACTGCGAAGTATTTAAGATTTTGTTATTGAATTTTAAAGGATAAATAGTTATTTATTCAGTTTATGATTTTAGGAAAAGAATGTGACATTCCGTTTTTGTGAATTACTCTTATTAAACAAATGAAATTTTTATCTTGGGAAAACGGGATGTTACAACCTGCAAGTTACTCAAACGAAGAACAACATTTTCAAGCAGAAGGGGTGAGATTTGACAAAACAATAATATCAACTGTAAGAAGCCAGGTCATTTCATTGCTGATTGCCCTGATCTTCAGAAGGAGAAGTCTAAAAGCAGACCCAAGAAACCAAGCTTCAGCTCTAGCAAATTCAGAAAGCAAATCAAAATGAGTTTGATGGCAACCTGGGAAGATCTGGACAGTGAATCTGGTTCTGATAAAGAAGAAGCAGATGATGATGCAAAAGCAGCCATGGGGTTAGTGGCAACAGTATCATCAGAAGCAGTATCAGAAGCTGAATCAGATTCAGAAGATGAAAATGAGGTATATTCTAAGATCCCTAGACAAGAACTTGTTGATTCTCTAAAAGAACTCTTATCACTATTTGAACACAGAACCAATGAGTTGTCTAATTTAAAAGAAAAATATGTTGATTTAATGAAACAACAAAAAACAACTCTATTGGAACTGAAAGCTTCTGAAGAAGAACTGAAAGGGTTTAACTTCATATCAACAACATATGAAGATAGACTCAAGATTCTTTGTCAGAAGCTACAAGAAAAGTGTGATAAAGGTTCAGGCAATAAACATGAAATTGCCTTGGATGATTTTATTATGGCTGGCATAGACAGAAGCAAAGTTGCTTCTATGATCTACAGCACATACAAAAACAATGGCAAAGGGATTGGATATTCTGAGGAGAAATCCAAAGAGTACAGTCTCAAGAGCTACTGTGATTGTATCAAGGATGGATTGAAATCCACCTTTGTGCCTGAAGGTACTGATGCTGTAACTGCTGTCCAGTCAGAACCTGAAGCTTCTGGTTCTAAGGCTAAGATTATATCAAAGCCAGAAAACCTTAAGTCTAAGGTTATGACAAAACCTGATCCTAAGACTCCAAAGATTAAAATTCTGAAAAGATCAGAACCTGTTGCAAGATTATACTGAAACATTTGCTCCAGTTGCAAGATTGGAAGCAATCAGGTTACTTCTATCCTATGCAGTTAATCATGACATAATATTATATCAAATGGATGTCAATAGTGCTTTTCTTAATGGTGTCATTGAAGAAGAAGTGTATGTCAAACAACCACCTGGATTTGAGGATCTTAAGCATCCTGATCATGTTTATAAACTTGAAATCACTATATGGCTTGAAACAAGCTCCGAGAGCTTGGTATGATAGACTAAGTAATTCTTAATTAAAAATGATTTTAAAAGAGGACAAGTTGACACAACACTCTTCAGAAGAACTCTTAAGAAAGACATTCTGATTGTACAAATATATGTTGATGATATAATATTTGGTTCTACTAATGCATCTCTTTGCAAGGAATTTTCTAAGTTAATGCAGGATGAATTTGAAATGAGCATGATGGGAGAATTGAAGTTCTTTCTTGGAATTCAAATCAACCAAAGCAAAGAAGGAGTATATGTTCATCAAACAAAATATACAAAGGAGCTTCTGAAGAAGTTCAAGCTAGAAGATTGTAAAGTGATGAACACTCCAATGCATCCAACCTGCACCTTAAGCAAAGAAGATACTGGAACTATAGTAGACCAGAAGCTATACAGAGGTATGATTGGCTCTCTGTTATACCTCACTGCATCTAGACCTGATATTTTATTCAGTGTATGCTTGTGTGCAAGATTTCAATCAGATCCTAGAGAATCTCATTTAACTACAGTTAAAAGAATCTTCAGATATCTGAAAGGAACAACTAATCTTGGACTCCTGTATAGGAAATCCCTAGATTACAAGTTGATTGGATTCTGTGATGCTGATTATGTTGGTGATGGGATTGAAAGAAAATCAACCAGTGGAAATTGTCAATTCCTGGGAGAGAATCTGGTATCCTGGGCAAGCAAAAGACAAGCAACTATTGCTATGTCTACAGCAGAAGCAGAATACATTTCAGCTGCAAGTTGTTGTACACAACTACTTTGGATAAAACATCAGTTGGAAGATTATCAGATTAATGCTAACAGTATTCCCATCTTTTGTGATAATACTGCTGCTATTTGTTTGTCAAAGAATCCAATTCTACATTCAAGAGCCAAGCATATTGAGATCAAACATCATTTTATCAGAGACTATGTTCAAAAAGGAATTTTAGATATACAATTCATTGATATTGAGCATCAATGGGCTGATATATTTACAAAGCCTTTATCTGTTGAAAGATTTGATTTTATAAAGAAAAATTTGAACATGCACTTTGTGTCTGATTAAAAATTTGCTTGTCTTTGAATAAGAAGTTTTGTTCTGAAGATGACGTCAGCACTAAAACTTCAGAAGCGGTATTCTTTGCTTCTGAATAGCAAGGCTAGTGGGATCGTTGGCAGTTACTTTTTGTAACAGCTGTCCCATTACCCAAAGGTTAGTTTTCTGAAAAGTTTCTGACTTGGTCTATTTGTATTAGAGTATAACAAAAAGGGCAATGATGTTTTATATGCTTTTAAACTTACTAACACGCGCCCTCAATTTGTCATTAATGTTATGTTTGTTTGTCTCCTTGAATTGCAAACGTTTTGATAAAAACACTTAAACAAACACACACAACTCACTTCACAACTCACACTTTCATTTCATCTTAACCTTCTCTGCTAAGAAACTCTCAAACCCTAGAAACCCTTTTCTTCTACAATCAATCAAATGGCCTCATCTAGTTCTGCACCTGGATCATCTTCAAACATGCAACAACAAGAGGCTCCTACCTATGAAATCAAAGGAAGAACCATGTCCTTGGAGGAATGGGAACTGAAAATTCAATCAGAAAGTCCAGTGGATTTCATCTCCTTGGCCGCTCACAACTGTGATATTAGAAAATTCTACGAAGCTCAAGGCTTGGGAAGCTATTTCAACTTTCTGAACGGTCCAACCTATCAAACCCTGGTACGACATTTCTGGGTCAGAGCCAGCATCTACGACAGAGAAGCTGCTAAGATTGAAGAAGATGAAAAAGTTCTTCTCCACCCAGAACTCAAAGGAAAATCAAGAAAGGAAATGGGCTTGGAACCATTTTCTCAGACTCAGATTAGGTCAAGCATCATGGGGGTCCCTGTGTGCATCACTGAGAATGTAATTGCTTTCGTCCTCAGAAGTCCAGTAGAAGGGGATTATAAAGCTGGAATTACAAAGCCCAAAGATAGCCCCTGGAATGATATTGTCAATCAAACCCTCGACAACAAGCTCAAAGACTTTGCCTATTCTGATATGAATGCACAAACCAAGGTGATGCTGAAGATTCAGAATGACAATCTACTACCAAAAGGTGGTGGTAGTGATCAACCGTCTCTGGAGCACAAAATCCTTTTACACTTCTTCATTACTGGTGTAAAGGCAAATGTGCCCAGATACATATTCAGACACATGGTACAACAGCTCAGAGAGAGCTAGCTGAAGAAGAGGTGCTGGGTGCCCTATGGAAGGCTACTCTCTGAAATTTTCCATCAAGGAGGGATAATCAAAATGCTGAAGGAAGCAGGCATCTTCTCTGATGAATAGTTGGAGACTGTTAGAGGGAAGATCATCAATGCTGAAACCCTAAAGTCAATGAAGCTGATTGGTGTAAAGGATGTCAAGAAGCTACCCACTGACTTGAAAGAATCTGATGCTAAATCAGATTTGATTCCAAACTTTCCCCCCATCTGCAAACAAGATCCTTTGGAAGTGCAGATGAACTACATCAGGGAGCACTTTGAAAGAACAAAGGAGAAAATCAGCTTGAAGGATGTCCCTGAAGAAATGTATGGAGGAGTTCTTCCTGTTGCCAAAAGCAGGAAGACAAAAAGCCAAGCACTGTCCAAAGAAGAATACTTGGAAGAAGAAGTGCCAAGAAAACCTTCCAAGAGGTCAAGAAAGGATATTAAGGTTGAGGTTGCAGCACCAAAGCCCAAGAAAACTAAAACTGCCAAGACTGAAAGCTCTATTGTTTCTGCTTCTGAAGAAGCTGTTCTGAAGAAGAGAAACAAAGAGACTGAAGCTGCTCCTGATGCTATCAGAAGCAAAAGAGCAAAGGGTGAGACAAGCGTTCAGGAGCGTATCAAGGAAGCTGCTGAACAGCTAAGGAAAGAAGAAGCTGATCCTAAGCTAAAGAAGGCTCAGAAGCCTGTGTCTTTGGAATCATCTTGCTTCAGACTCACTTCTGAACAAGAACAAGAAACTAGAAACTATGCTGCTGTTGAGATAGCAAGGAGGAAGGAGCTGAAGAAACAATATGAAAAGCAAAGGGATGAACAGCTCAAGGCAGCAGGGTACGAACTTGCTCCTGAGAAAGCTGCAGAAATTGCCTCATTAGCTGCTGAGATTGCAGAAGAAACTGTCAAGGAAGGAGCATCCTTGTTAAGTCAAGCTTTGAAAGGAAAGAATGCTTCAGGAGCTACTTCTTCAGAACCAGCTTCAGAAGCTGCTCAATTAGAAGCTCAACCTTCAGGTATTCCTTCTCAACCTAAAGCTAGAATCAATACTCAGATTCCTGCCCTTCTATCTTCACCCTCCTCATCATCTTCCACTGACTCAGATGATGTTCCTCTGAGTCAGCACCTCAGTAATTTCCTTACCGGTTTCAAACCTACTAAATCCAAAATTACTGGTA
This sequence comes from Medicago truncatula, assembly GCF_003473485.1. NCBI lineage: Eukaryota > Viridiplantae > Streptophyta > Magnoliopsida > Fabales > Fabaceae > Medicago > Medicago truncatula. The sequence continues at coordinate 20,015,796 of NC_053047.1, forward strand.
CTATAGACTTTGAGCAGACGCAAATCAATTTCTCTGAGCAGAGGATAAAAATCTGTGAAAAATTGAATTTGCCTGCTATTCATTTCTTTCAACCACCAGTAATTGAACCGGTTAGTATCCAACACCCAGAAACCAACCAAGTAACCAACCCACAAAGAGCCTCTGAAATTGTTTCAGAAGCAACTTCAGAAAACCCCCAACAACAAGAAACCTCAACACTTCACAACCTAGAAAAACATCTTGGAGGTGAAATGCAACCAACACCTACAAAGGCCTCTAAAACAGTCCCTGAAGAGACTGTTTTGGAAAACCAACAAACAGAACCCCAAACTGAAACTCAAACCATCCCAGAGCAAATTGTTCCTGAACATACTGTTCCTGAACAAGGTGCTTCTGACCTAGAGCAAAGTGTTCCTGAACAACATGTTCCTGAACACATTTCCTCTGACCAGCAAACTACCTCTGAACAATCCCAGTCTAACACAGAACAACAACAACCAGAATCACCAACCATCAATCTAACTTCTCCTGAACATCAAACAGCTTCTGACCAACCTTCTACATCTCAAACAACCATCCCTGAACCTACACCTATTCCAGATACAATCCTGGAATCTGAGTATATTGATGAAGAGCTTGTAAGGTTAAGTGATGAGATTCAGAGACTGATTCTTCTCAGAACAGTTCCTGTACCTCCTATTCACTATCTTGATCAATGGATGGATCTGAAGAAGGACTTCAATGAGTTGCTGGATCAACTGAGTACAAAATGCATCACAACTCATTCTGATATGCTGAAAAAGATGTTGGATGAACTTCATGAAGCTTCAAGAGTGAAAGAGCTTGACTATGTGCCTCTGCTAGCTAACACTCCTTTCTATCCAGAGAGTGACTACACTTCAAGGGCTGACAGAATTCAAGAAGGGCTGAGAAGAAGACTGAGAGCCAAGGAAGAAATGGTAAACAAGCAACAAGAAGAACTCAAGAAGAAGTCTGAGCAGATCTCAAGAAGATTAGGCTCTGAGCCCTATTAAATTAACTTGTTAATGAGCTTTGCTCTGAACCATTTTTTTTGTGCTCTGAACCTTTTGTGCGTATTTTTTATTAAAATTTAATTAATGAGTATAGAACTCAGGGGGAGCTTACAAACCTCACCTTAAAGATCTATTAGACTCAGGGGGAGCTTACAAACCTCTATCCCAGAAGTCAACTTATTAATTAGATCAACAACAATTGAACATTTTAATACTATTGTTTGTCATCATCAAAAAGGGGGAGATTGTTGGAACAAAATGTGTTTCACAATGATCCTTAATGAGTTTTGATGATAACAAGGTATTAAAAATTGTCAATTGGTTATTCCTAATAATTGTTCAAGTGTACAGGATCAAAAGCTAGTCAAATAATTTCAATAGGTCTTGGAAGAACAATGGAGAGCAAAGGAATTCGAAGCATCTGAAGAAAACTGCGTCTGAAGCTAAAGTGCTTCTGAAGCTGAAGTGCCTCTGAAGTGATGACGTCATCAGAAGCAGAAGCTCATCAGAAGCAGAAGGTCATCAGAAGCAAAGTTTTTCATCAGAAGCGAAATCATCACCAGAAGCTACAATTGATCCGTAAATTTAAACTGGAGATTCAAAGTAGTTGTTTAACATTTCAACCTTGTCTAAGAAGAACGAAGAATTGAAAGGGAGACATCAACGGTCATTTGGAGAACACTTAGTACTTGTCCTTCGTTAACAGAGTTGACAAAGTACAAGTGTACAACCACTACCTCCACTACTCTGTTTTTGTCCACGCTACAAGACAAGAAAAACAGTCATGCCTGCAGAAATGTTCCTTCAAGATGGGAATGAATTTGAAGCTAATTCTTCAAAGGACTACACCCAAATCAGGCAAAGGATTACTGGTGGATGATCAAAGGAACTCAACGACTCTTTAGACGTGCTAATCATCTCAACGTCTCTTTCACGCCTCTATATAAAGGAGTGAAGACTTGAAGAATGTAGATAGAGATATATACAAGTTAAAAAGCGCCAAAACTCTGTCAATTTGATTCCACAAAGCACACTGAATTTCTGCACTGATTTGATATATCTTAGAAATTCAAAAGTCTAGAGTCTGTATCGTATTGTATTGTGAACACCACTGATTGTATATCAAGTGTTCAAGTCAAACTTATTTCATTGTATTTTTGTTTGATCAGAAGACTCTTGCCTGCGTGCTTGAGCATTAGAAGACTCTTGCTTAGTGCTTGAGCATTGGAAGACTCTTGCCTGTGTGCTTGAGAATTTTGAGAAGTCTCATACTTAGAGAGTATTGAGCATTTGTAATCTTTGTGATTATAGTGAAATCTCCTTGGAAGTGCAAGGGGGACTGGACTACTTCCGTGTTGTGGAAGAAACCAGGATAACTGCTTGTGTCTTATTCTTCTTTTCTCTGCTTTGATCTTTTCCGCTGCATATCTGATTCTGATTATTACATTAGAAGCATTTCCAAACTGCTTCCGAAGTACTATCAGAAGAAGTATTTTTTGAGAGAAAAAGAAAACACAATTCAACCCCCCCTTCTTGTGTTTTTCTCACCTTCAAATTAATCATAACTTCACAACTTATCATCTTCGACTCGACAAATACAAATATGCAACTTAGACCTCTTATATGCATGTGGTACCTGTAACACCCCATTTTCCCAACATAAAAATTTCATTTAAATAATCAGAGTATTCAACACAAACGGAATGCTACACTTCTTAAAAATCATAAATGGAATAAATAACAATTTATCTTTCATAATTCAATCAACATAAATATTCAAAACTTCGTAGCGGATTTAATTCAACAACATAAATAGTCTTGGCACGAAGGCCTCATTAAAACATCTCTTAAAAATCCAATTAACAACTTAATCATGTATATTCATAAACAATACGTAAGGAATAGAAAAGCATGTAACAAAGTTCCCATCCCGTTACGTATCAGAGCACCTAAAGACACACGTGAGAGATAGTCCACTCACGACAGCAATCTAACAGCAACTTAATCTCGATCACCTGCAAGTTACTCATACGAAGAGCAACATTTCCAAGCAAAAGGGGTGAGATTTCACAAATCAATAATATTAAGCATATAATTCAACAATTATATTTAACAACGTAAATATCATCAATTAATAATAATAATAATTCTTCATATAGTGCTTCATTAATTGTTCAATCCACTTCTAATCATCATTAACTCATAAAAAATATAAACAACAACATAATCATCATCTCATAATAATATAAACAACAACATGATCATCATCTTATATTAACATAAGCAACAACATATTCATCATCTTATAATATCATAAGCAACAACATAATCCTTAATATTATGTGGTTTGTCATCAACAACAACTTCAACGATTCGACGACGACAACGTCAACTTGACAACACAGCTACGTGAGAGTGTACACCACCTCTTATAATACGACAACGTAAGAGTACACCACCTCTTATAAAACAACAACGTAAGAGTACACCACCTCTCATAGAATAACAACGTAAGAGTACACCACCTCTTATAGAACAAAAACGTAAGAGTACACCACCTCTTATAAACAACAACGTAAGAGTACACCACCTCTTATAAACAACAACGTAAGAGTACACCACCTCTCACAAAACACCTGAACATAAACAGTCACCAACAACAGCTTCAACTACGACTTCAACGACTTAGACAACATTAACAACTTAAGACTCCAATACTTTGGAAAGACAACTTACAACTTTACAACTTAGACCAACATTAGCATCCTAATCACGACAGCAAGGCAGCACCATTAAATAATATGCAGCAAGTCAACATCAACAATAATCATCCAATATAACCATTACAACTTCATATCAACATCTTTCACAATATATAAATCTTTCACATTTAATCATCAACTTAAATCCACAACATTAATCATTAAAAACATCATATAACATCATAGCTATCAACATGTACATTCATATAAGAATTCAACTTCATATAGCATCATATTCATCAACATATACATTCATAATAATTCATCAATCATGAACAACATCATATAACATAATATTCATCAACATATACATTCATATAATAATTCATCAATCATAGGTAAAATACTCTTAAACACCTTAATTGAACCCCTAGTACTTCTAGTTTTGAGTTTTTGAATCATTCCATAAGTTTTGGATTAACTTAGAAACTGTTAGGCTGAATTTTCATAAAATTTCACTAAGACCTCCTTGGAGTATTTTCATCATATCTCAAAAACCAAAAATAATTTTCAAGTCAAACCAAAGCCACTGGAAAGCTAACACAATTCTCTACAACTTTCATGTATACACCCAAACCCAGTTCAAAACGGAAACGTGTGAAAAAGACGCAAGAACATGAAACAGGAGATGCTGCCACTGTGCAGCCCTCGGGAAAAACCCATTTTTCACCCCAAAATACCAATTTTGACTTTCCAATGCCCAAATTTGATTCCAAAACTTGTCTAACAATTTCTATACATGATAAGGCACTCAAAATCATATAAAACTTGACCCAAAACATTATTTTAGAAAATCATCAATTACAACTTCTAAACCTAATTTCCAAATTCCCAAAACTTCAACCTACAACTTGTTAAATTCAATTTTCAGAATTATACCACTTAGAATTAGAGAAAGTTAGTCCTACCCTTACCTTAGATTCATCGACGAAGGACTCTACCGCTATCTCTCCTCTGACTCTTCTCTTCTCTTGGTTTTCTCCTTTTTTCTCCAGATACAGGTTTCACGTAATCCTTATTTTCTAATTCTAACTCTCCCCTTTTTATATAAATCCTTAACCTACTTATTTATATCTTATTTCCAAATCTTCCCCCAAAAGTCTCAATATTCTATTCTAATATATATATATATATATATATATATATATATATATATAATAAAATATTTCTATAACAAATAACAAATACACTATACTAATAAATACCAACATATAACATAACAAAATATCACTCATCTAATTTCCAAAACAGCCCCCACAACTTAATCTTATTTTATTTTCAAATCTTATTCTATTAAATAATAAAATAAGTCACTTAATAAATCAACAACACATCACAATAATCATATAAATCACATAAGTCATATAAATAGACTCTAAACTCAATAAAATATTCAAATAATAAAATAGGGCGTTACAGTACCAATACAGAGCATCAAGGCCCCATCGCTATTTGAGTATCAATATACTCCAGAGCATCAACCCCTATCGCTGAAATGCTAATGCATGGACTCGACTTCTTAATCTTATATAATCCTGTACTTGTCGAAAAAGTACGGTAAAGAGAATTAGAATTTTCTCAGTATACTAGGGTTTTAGATTGATTATTAGATGCTTGAGAGTGTTCTCAAAGGTGGTATTTATAGCCTTCTATGGGCTTGGGTCTTGGTTGCTTAGCCTCCAAATAATAGGGGTATTTACGTATTTCGGGTGGTTTCTAGAAGGTTCTAGAGGTTAGTAAGGCGGCGCTATGGGAAATACGCGCCTTGGGCCTTTAGGCTCTTTGTAAAGGTGCCAAGGCCTTTTTGAGGGGTCTAGGAAGCCCTTTTGAAGATCTTTTAGGTCCTTAGGAATATTATGACGGTCCACAGCCCCCAAGCACAAGTCTTGGTACAAGGCGTGGTGCTTTAAAGCTGATGAATAGATTTTAGGCAAGTTCTGAGGGTCCAGAAGGGCGACGTTGTTTAAGAGAGCGCGCCTAAACCCAACAGACCTTTTGGAGAACCTTTTTATGTCTTTACAAAGGGCATTTAAGACCCTTCCGAGGGTCTCTAAACTTTGAGGAATATTATGACGGTCCACAGCCCCCAAGCACAAGTCTTGGTACAAGGCGTGGTGCTTTTAAAGCTTATGAGGTCTTTTGAACATTCAATTCTTATAACAATTTATTGGAAACTGTCTAATTTTGTTTTATTATTTTCAAACGTTGTTCTACGAACAAGAATGTTTATTCAAAAGGTCTTTGGCATGCGCTTACTATCTTGACGACTGTTAGCTTTTATCGGGCCGCCGAGTTCAGAGCCTTTAAGAAGGTTGACCCAGTTTGGGCGGTCTCTCGATAATCTTCTTTTTATCGGGCCGCCGAGTTCAGAGCCTTTAAGAAGGTTGACCCAGTTTGGGCGGTCTCTGTAACACCCCGTTTTCCCAATATACAAATTTCTTAAACAATTATCAGAGTAAAAACCATAAACGGGATATCACATAGAAACGTAATCCAAAAACAGTTAAATAATAATTTAACCTTCACAATATCTTTAACATAGCAGCGGAATATTTAATTCAAAATCATAAATCAGTTTGGCACGTAGGCCCCATCAAAATAGTTCATATTCCATAACATAATAAAAACAACATATTATCCACGTAAGAGAATGAAGCATGTTATAGCATATAACCCCATCCCGTTACGTATCAGAGCGACCTAGACGACACAGTGAAGGCAAGGCCAACTCACGAAGCAACTGCACACTAAGCACGATCACCTGCAAGTTACCCATACGAAGGGCAACATTTTCAAGCAGAAGGGGTGAGATTTCATAATAAAATAACATTAATCAATGTAATTGCGAATCATAAATTAACATCAATCATTCCATTATTAACTTTGCATAAATGCTAAACAGTTATCACGTAATCATATAACCAATCATTATAAACAACATAACATAATCAAATAACACTTATCACATAATCACATATCCATTCATTATCAACAAGGCATCTTAATCATGACAATGTGACAATGCTCCTAGACTCCTTATATGCATGTGGTACCAATCGTCATCATAAGTATTAATATACTTTAATCGTGCGGAGGACAAAGCTCCTATAAAACGTGCGGAGGACAAAGCTCCTAATTTTCGTGGTGAGGACTAAGCTCAATGATATGCTATGCATGGACACATATGAACAAAACATCATAATCATCGTAATCATGTGCATTCAATAACTTGATGCAAAACGTCATCATTTTCATTATATTCATATATAAACATTGCATACTCAGTTAAATAACAGCAGCAGCATAGTCAAGTCGCATAACAGCAAGGAGATATCAATATATCAACAACAATTTACTAGAATCATAATCATTTCAATTATATCTTACATATTGCATAATACCTTAATCATGCTCAAATAATATCAACTTAACTCAATAGCTTTACAGACTGCATTAAACGTTATCATAAGGTTTCATTACCAATTAGGGGTTCACTCTGGACCAAAAAGTGCGACACAGATCGCACAAACACATAATCAAGTTCATCCTGGTTGTACTCGCGAGGCGAGAGTACTTACTCGCCATGGCGAGCACCACTCAACTCACAAACTAAGCTTGTTCTGGGTTCCCTCTGATCCTACATTCATTCCTAATCAATACTAGGTAAGTTCAGGTACTCAAAGGCATACAAGATTCAACTAAAAAGGTCGAAACACGAAATATGACATGCACTCTGCCTAAGCTCGCGAGGCGAGGAAGGTTGCTCGCCATGGCGAGTTGAACCAAACAACTCGCGAGGCGAAGGAAAGGGGCTCGCGTGGCGAGCGATGAAGTTCATCACTCGCGAGGCGAGGATCATCACTCGCCGTGGCGAGCGATGAACAGAAGCACGGGCAGACTAGGGTTTTTCTCAAAAATCCCTCACACAACATGGTTCAAAGCCTAATTTTGATTCCAGAATTCATCCTAAACATGTTCTAAGGTTATAGGACGGTTCTTACATCAATCTAAACAAGTTTTACCGTTTGATCATCAATTTTTAGGGCTTTGACCTAATTCCAAAACTTCTCTAAATCAATCCTAACTTGGTCAACTAATCATCAGAATTACAACAATCAATGCTATTGAATTACTAGTCTCACCCTTACCTGGTTATGAAGAAATCGCAGCTCTCTCTATGCTCTTCTCCCTTCTAAGCTTTTTCTCCCTTTTCCAAAAGTTTTCACGTACAATGAGTTTCTAAAATATTAGGTCTTCTCCTATTTATATCTTTTTCTAATTACTTATCTTATCTCACTTTCTCCCCCAAGACTATCTAAAATATCAAAACAGCCCTCAACTAAATATTTTATATTATTTTCAAATCTTTATTTTATTTAACAATAAAATAATTCCCATATCATAATCAAATCCTTCAATACTCATAACTTAACACGTCATCGATCAAATCACCAAAATCACCACAAATCATCAAAACATATCAAAATCATACATATATTATATAAATATAATATAATCACCTAAACTCGATTAAATAAACGATTAAACGAAAGTGGGCGTTACAACTCTCCCCCACTTAAAAGATTTTCGTCCTCGAAAATTTACCTCAAGCAAACAACTCTGGATAAGACTCCAGCATCTTACTCTCAAGCTCCCACGTCAAGCTTTCACCAGTCGCTCCCGACCAAACGACTCTCACGAGAGGTATCTCCTTGCCTCTCAACGTCTTCACTTTACGATCATCAATCCTTACCGGTAAAGTCTCTACCGTAAGGTTGTCTCTAACTTGCACATCGTCGCTTTGGATTACATGAGATGGATCCGGAACATACTTTCGAAGTTGCGACACATGGAAAACGTTGTGCAAATTCGAAAGATGCGGCGGTAAACCCACTCGGTAAGCCACCGTTCCAACTCTTTCCAATATCTGATACGGACCAATGAACTTCGGGGTCAACTTCTTTGACTTCAAAGCACGTCCTACACCAGTCATAGGAGTGACTCTCAAAAACACGTGGTCTCCTTCCTGAAATTCAAGATCTTTTCTACGCTTATCATGATAACTCTTTTGTCGACTCTGCGACGCCTTCATTTTCTCTTGGATCATCTGAACTTTCTCAGTAGTTTGCTGAACAATCTCTGGTCCTAAGACCACTCTTTCTCCTGATTCAAACCAACACAACGGAGTTCTGCATCTCCGACCATACAAAGCTTCGAACGGTGCCATTCCAATACTAGAATGATAACTATTATTATATGTGAACTCGATCAACGGAAGATGACTATCCCAAGTTCCTCCTTGCTCAAGAACACAAATTCTCAACAAATCCTCTAGCGACTGAATTGTCCTCTCCGACTGACCATCTGTCTGTGGATGATACGCCGAACTCAATCTCAACTTCGAACCCAAGGCCTCTTGCAAACTTTTCCAAAATCTAGAAGTAAATCTTGGATCTCTATCTGATACAATGCTCGAAGGAACACCATGCAACTTCACAATCTCCTTGATGTAAATCTCTGCCAACTGGGCAACAGGGAAACTAATATTAATAGGTAGAAAATGAGCTGACTTCGTCAACCTATCAACAATAACCCAAATTGCGTCGTTCCCTCTAGGAGTATTTGGCAAACTCGTCACAAAATCCATCGATATACTATCCCATTTCCATTCTGGCACGTCTAAAGGTACCATCATTCCAGCAGGTTTCTGATGCTCAACTTTCGACTTCTGACAAACTAAACAGGAATACACAAACTGTGCCACATCTCGTTTCAAACCAGACCACCAGAAAATCTTCTTTAAATCATGATACATCTTCGTAGCTCCCGGATGAATACTCAAGCTACTTCTATGACTCTCTTCAAGAATCATCTTCTTAATCTCTTCATTGTCTGGGATACAAATTCTTCCTCGGAATCTCAACACACCTTGATCATCGATTTTAAAATCACTGTCTTCAGTCTGATCTCTAGCAATCAACAAGTCCACAAACTTTACATCAACTTTCTGTGCTTCCTTGATACCTTTCAGAAATTCACTATCAATCTTCAGCATACCCAGTTTCACACTCTGAGGTGACCATTCGCAAACCAAACTCATATCTCTAAACTGTTCAAGCAATTCGAACTCTCTGACCATCATGGCGGACATATGCAATGTCTTCCTACTCAAGGCATCTGCAACAACATTAGCTTTACCTGGATGATAATTCAAACCAAAGTCATAATCCTTCAACAATTCGAGCCATCTTCGCTGTCTCATATTCAATTCCTTCTGATCGAACAAATACTTCAAACTCTTGTGATCACTAAACACCTCAAACCTCGAACCATACAAATAATGTCTCCAGATCTTCAATACAAAGACTACAGCCGCCAACTCGAGATCATGCGTAGGATAATTCTTCTCATGAACTCTCAACTGTCTTGAAGCATAAGCTACCACTTTACCTTCTTGCATAAGTACACCTCCTAAACCCAACTTGGACGCATCACAATAAACCACAAAAGGTTCATCTGACTTCGGCAAAATTAACACTGGAGCAGTTGTCAAACGCTTCTTCAATTCACCGAAACTTTTCTCACATTGGACGTCCCACACAAAAGTTTTACCTTTACAAGTCAACTGTGTAAGCGGAAGAGCTAACTTAGAAAACCCTTCAATAAACCTTCTATAGTAACCAGCTAAACCCAAGAAACTTCTAATCTCAGCAACGGACTTTGGAGTCTCCCACTGTGATACCGCTTCGACTTTAGACGGATCCAGCAATACCATCTCCGGAAATAACATGGCCAAGGAAACTCACCTCATTCAACCAGAATTCACACTTAGACAATTTAGCATAAAGTTTCTTCTCTTTCAACACTTGTAAGACAATCTTCAGATGCTCAGCATGTTCTTCTTCAGTCTTGGAGTAAATTAAAATATCGTCGATAAACACAACTACGAACCGATCCAAAAATGCATGGAAGATGCGATTCATATACTCCATAAACACTCCAGGTGCATTGGTCACACCGAAAGGCATAACTTTATATTCATAGTGACCATAACGCGTTCTGAAAGCCGTCTTCTGCATATCTTCGTCTTTTACTTTAATCTGGTGATAACCTGACCTCAAATCAATCTTGCTGAAAACTCGTGCACCCACTAGCTGATCCATCAAATCATCAATTCTCGGAAGTGGATACCTATTCTTGATAGTTACCTTGTTCAACTGCCGATAATCAATACACAACCGCATACTACCATCTTTCTTCTTTACTAGCAAAACCGGCGCTCCCCAAGGTGAAACACTTGGTCTAACAAACTTCTTCTCAAGCAAGTCTTCTAACTGTTTCTTCAACTCAGATAACTCAGAAGCAGACATACGATAAGGTGCCATCGAGACCGGCTTCGTTCCAGGAACAAGATCAATAGAAAACTCAACTTCTCTCTCTGGAGGCACATCAGGAATCTCATCTGGAAAAACTTCAGGAAATTCACACACCACCGGTAACCTATCAATCACTGCTTGATTCTCAATAGATAAAGTAGCCATTAACGAAAACATCAAGATACCGTCGCGTTCCAGTTGCTTCAGCTGCTTAGTAGATAAAAACTCTCCACCACTTTCCTCTTCGACGGAAGAGAAATGCACTGACTTGCTAAAACAATTAATAAGAACGTGGTTGTACTCTAACCAGTTCATTCCCAAAATCACATCCATACCACTCAAAGGTAGACAAACTAAATCCATTTCAAAATCACGACCAAACATAGACAAAGGACATTTCAAACATACGAGAGAAGTAGTCACCGAACCCTTAGCTGGAGTTTCGACAACCATCTCTCCATTCATATCAGACAAATCAAGACCCAAAGCAGAAACACAATCGAAAGCAATAAAACAATGCGTAGCACCAGTATCAATAATAGCAACTAAAGGAGTATTATTAATATAGCAAGTACCTCTGATCAAACGATCCTCATTCTCTGTCTGAGTCCCAGTCAAAGCAAAGACCCTACCAGTAGTCGGCGCCCTCTTAGGCTGGGTACACTGTGAACTAATGTGACCCTCTCCATTGCAATTAAAGCAAACAATGTCTGTACGGTTGCAATCAGCTACAACATGACCCTTCTTACCACACCGGACACACTTCTTGATTTCCTCAGGACAGGCGTTGCTCTTGTGGCCTTTCTCACCACAATTGAAGCACACAATCTCTGCAGCATCCTTCTTCTTAGGCCGCCTAACATCGACCATCTTCTGTTTACCCTTGTCAGCGGGGGCACTGTACGGCTTAGGACGACTCTGCTGTCCCTTGCCCTTCCTTTCATTCACTACCTTGTAGTGAGCCTTGGTATCCTCCTCATAGATCCTGCAGCTGTTAACCAAATCCTGAAAAACTCTCAGCTGCTGGTATCCAATCGCCCTCTTGATGTCGGGCCTCAAACCGTTCTCGAACTTGATGCATCTCGAGAACTCAGCATTCTCTGCAGTATAGTGTGGATAGAACTTAGACAGCTCCACGAACTTGGCAGCATACTCTATCACGGACATATTTCCTTGCTTCAGCTCAAGGAATTCGATCTCTTTCTTCCCGCGAACATCTTCCGGAAAGTATCTTCTCAGGAACTCTCTCCTGAACACAGCCCAAGTCACGACAGCTCCTTCCTGCTCGAGGGTAGGCAGAATAGCAACCCACCAGTCATCAGCTTCATCGGCCAGCTGATGAGTACCAAACCGCACCTTCTGATCTTCAGTGCACTGCATAACTCGGAAAATCCTCTCAATCTCCTTAAGCCACGTCTGGGCTCCATCAGGGTCATAACGTCCTTTGAAAGTCGGAGGGTTCTTCTTCATGAACGTCTCCAACATCCTAGCTTCAGCATTTGCACCAGCATTCACGTTAGGTTGTTGTCCCACAGCTTGGGCAACAGCTTGTAGAGCAGCAGCTAACGCAGCATCGTTCCTTCCAGCCATTTCTGATATTCTACAAAAGTAGCAACAACAACATAAGATAGTAATATAAATATTACTAAGACTCGACACGACTCTCTAATTGACCGGACGGATCGACCTGCTCTGATACCAATTGTAACACCCCGTTTTCCCAATATACAAATTTCTTAAACAATTATCAGAGTAAAAACCATAAACGGGATATCACATAGAAACGTAATCCAAAAACAGTTAAATAATAATTTAACCTTCACAATATCTTTAACATAGCAGCGGAATATTTAATTCAAAATCATAAATCAGTTTGGCACGTAGGCCCCATCAAAATAGTTCATATTCCATAACATAATAAAAACAACATATTATCCACGTAAGAGAATGAAGCATGTTATAGCATATAACCCCATCCCGTTACGTATCAGAGCGACCTAGACGACACAGTGAAGGCAAGGCCAACTCACGAAGCAACTGCACACTAAGCACGATCACCTGCAAGTTACCCATACGAAGGGCAACATTTTCAAGCAGAAGGGGTGAGATTTCATAATAAAATAACATTAATCAATGTAATTGCGAATCATAAATTAACATCAATCATTCCATTATTAACTTTGCATAAATGCTAAACAGTTATCACGTAATCATATAACCAATCATTATAAACAACATAACATAATCAAATAACACTTATCACATAATCACATATCCATTCATTATCAACAAGGCATCTTAATCATGACAATGTGACAATGCTCCTAGACTCCTTATATGCATGTGGTACCAATCGTCATCATAAGTATTAATATACTTTAATCGTGCGGAGGACAAAGCTCCTATAAAACGTGCGGAGGACAAAGCTCCTAATTTTCGTGGTGAGGACTAAGCTCAATGATATGCTATGCATGGACACATATGAACAAAACATCATAATCATCGTAATCATGTGCATTCAATAACTTGATGCAAAACGTCATCATTTTCATTATATTCATATATAAACATTGCATACTCAGTTAAATAACAGCAGCAGCATAGTCAAGTCGCATAACAGCAAGGAGATATCAATATATCAACAACAATTTACTAGAATCATAATCATTTCAATTATATCTTACATATTGCATAATACCTTAATCATGCTCAAATAATATCAACTTAACTCAATAGCTTTACAGACTGCATTAAACGTTATCATAAGGTTTCATTACCAATTAGGGGTTCACTCTGGACCAAAAAGTGCGACACAGATCGCACAAACACATAATCAAGTTCATCCTGGTTGTACTCGCGAGGCGAGAGTACTTACTCGCCATGGCGAGCACCACTCAACTCACAAACTAAGCTTGTTCTGGGTTCCCTCTGATCCTACATTCATTCCTAATCAATACTAGGTAAGTTCAGGTACTCAAAGGCATACAAGATTCAACTAAAAAGGTCGAAACACGAAATATGACATGCACTCTGCCTAAGCTCGCGAGGCGAGGAAGGTTGCTCGCCATGGCGAGTTGAACCAAACAACTCGCGAGGCGAAGGAAAGGGGCTCGCGTGGCGAGCGATGAAGTTCATCACTCGCGAGGCGAGGATCATCACTCGCCGTGGCGAGCGATGAACAGAAGCACGGGCAGACTAGGGTTTTTCTCAAAAATCCCTCACACAACATGGTTCAAAGCCTAATTTTGATTCCAGAATTCATCCTAAACATGTTCTAAGGTTATAGGACGGTTCTTACATCAATCTAAACAAGTTTTACCGTTTGATCATCAATTTTTAGGGCTTTGACCTAATTCCAAAACTTCTCTAAATCAATCCTAACTTGGTCAACTAATCATCAGAATTACAACAATCAATGCTATTGAATTACTAGTCTCACCCTTACCTGGTTATGAAGAAATCGCAGCTCTCTCTATGCTCTTCTCCCTTCTAAGCTTTTTCTCCCTTTTCCAAAAGTTTTCACGTACAATGAGTTTCTAAAATATTAGGTCTTCTCCTATTTATATCTTTTTCTAATTACTTATCTTATCTCACTTTCTCCCCCAAGACTATCTAAAATATCAAAACAGCCCTCAACTAAATATTTTATATTATTTTCAAATCTTTATTTTATTTAACAATAAAATAATTCCCATATCATAATCAAATCCTTCAATACTCATAACTTAACACGTCATCGATCAAATCACCAAAATCACCACAAATCATCAAAACATATCAAAATCATACATATATTATATAAATATAATATAATCACCTAAACTCGATTAAATAAACGATTAAACGAAAGTGGGCGTTACAGTCTCTCGATAATCTTCTCATTAAAAACCTGCAAAAAAAATCTCAAAAGTCGAAAAACTTATTGTTAGAATATAATTCTGCGTTTCATCTTTATGTTTTCCATGGCGGGACTGTTGCTTCCATGCTCGTTTAATTATGGCGTGTTGATTGGCGAGTTCTCTCCTTTCATTCATCTAGCCCTTGGCAGGCTTGTTAGTATCCCAACTTTGATTTATCTGAAATATAACAATTCTTCCAGACTTCTAAAGTAATCAGTATTATAAATAAACGAGTCTTTAATTATATGAAATCATATTCAATGGAAACTAACTATTCTTTGTCTTCTTTTATTCACTCGCTTGTATTTTCCCTTCTTGGGAATATCTTATTTGACTTTATTTTTTAGTTTTCCAACTAATTTTGGACTATCTTGCCTATTAATTGATCATGCTCTTATTAAATCCGAACTTACCCGTTCACTCCATTAATTTCTATGTCTTTACTTCCTCCTATGATGTTGGAACTAAATTTTTTGCTCAATTTTATTCTTCTACTGGAGTCTGGCGCTATTTAATCTATTATTTTTATTTTTTCTTAGTATTTAGTTCATTCTACAAAGTAAATGGTACATGAAAGAGGTTTCCAGGAAAGAGAGGTGGGACACTTGGACCTCTTAAATAACAAAACTTTCCTCGCGAGAATGCTTCACATGTGACATTTTAACAATACTACACTTTTCTTTTGCCACGCGGTACCTAGAGTAGTTTAAACAATTTTCCTAATGAGAACTTGTTTTATAATATAATCATAGTTTATTATTCTATTTCTTTTCCTATCCAATTTGAACTAGCTCGCCTACTTCTTATTAAACTACTAACTCGCCTACTTCTTATTAGATTGGAACTAAACATCCATTCCTGATCGTGGCTTGTTGTCGTTATCATGGCCGTAACTTTGCCATTGTCTTGCAAACTGAAGTTGGTAAAACTGATTGTCTACATATTATGCCAAAAACTAGTCGAAAGATAAATGATATTCATTAAATTCTACTACCAAAATTTTCTACCAATTTGTGTATATAGCATTCTAGTATATCAAATTATAACAATGTCACCTGGATTGCGAGAACATTAATTTTGAAAATTGAGGAGGCATGCCATGTTCCATTTGATTGCTTCTTATGCGCTGATCTTTGTTTGGCCTTGAGAGAAAAAACAACAAACTCCTCTCTACTTGCTTTATCATTGATCATTCAAATTCGTCATTATGATCCTGTATAATTCCTGCACAATGCTCAACTTGGTATTTTCTTTAGTTATAACATCACTTGTATTCATCATATGATGGGTGCCATTAATTTTAAATCTAATGATATGTAGCTAACTGCTGGCAGGCAATAGCAACTTTAGTTATAACATCACGTGTCAAGGGATGATTCCATCGCTAAACCACTCCATCCTATAGATTTCTCTCTGAGTCTCGAGTGACGTTGTTACGGTTGTGCAGTGTTCCCTTGGAGTGTTCATCCGAGTACCTGGTTCTTAGGCATTGACATTTATATTTACTGATAAAGTTTGTTAGAGAACATTGGAATGTTAAGAGAAAAATATTGACATTGAAATCCTGTTATCACAAATTTAGAAAATCAAATAGCGAAGCTTGTTTAGATTAATGTCTCATTAACTTTTTCATCTTCATATTTCACAATAAACAATAACAATAGATCCTAATATATTTGTGGAATTCCAAATACATGAATATCAACGATACTGAGTTTGCATTGATCAATTATAGAATATCATAAGAGATTTGGAATTTAAAGCTTTTAATTCAAAGCTACTCATCCTGCTATTATAGAGATGAAAACAACTAGGTTCCAAACGCAATTTTATAAACTTCATGTATAATAATAACAAGGGTCACCTTACATATTTATTATCCACAGATTATGTGTATGCACCCACAATTAGTTGCAAAATAAACCAAAACCGATAAGAGCCTTGGAGATTAAAGTTGTAAAATATTGTCTTGAAATATTTTTACCAAAACATTTCTTCAAACCAAAATATTTTCTCAAAATATATCAGGCGATAGATTTTCATCGAATATATTGGGCAAAATAATTTCTTCAAATCAAAAGTGAAAATACGTTAAGAAATAATGTTCTTATGTGATGTTGATGGGCGAAGTATTCCTCGCCAAGTCAACTGATATCGTAGCCGTCTTTGTAAATAAAAACAATTATATACTTGATATCGCAAGTAATAAAAAGATATAACCTGGGACGATGTGAAACTTGGCGAGATGGATTGATGACCCACAGGCTGATGAGCTCTTTCATTGCCTCTACGACGCCGTCATCGAATCGGTCAGACATCACGGTGATGAAAGGGCAAGGGCGTTTCTAAATCGCGGTTAGGGTTGCGATTTAGAGTTTTGTGATTTTTCTTTCTAAATTGCGATTAGGTTTGCGATTTAGAGGTGAGGGGTGGCCTAGGTTAGTTTTACCGAGGCCCCACGGTGGGCGCCAACTGTACTTGTCAAAAAAGTATGGTAAAGAGAATTAGGATTTTCTCAGTATACTGGGGTTTTAGATTGATTATTAGATGCTTGAGAGTGTTCTCAAAGGTGGTATTTATAGCCTTCTATGGGCTTGGGTCTTGGTTGCTTAGCCTCCAAGTAATAGGGGTATTTACGTATTTCGGGCGGTTTCTAGAAGGTTCTAGAGGTTAGTAAGGCGGCGCTATGGGAAATACGCGCCTTGGGCCTTTGGGCTCTTTCTAAGGGTGCCAAGGCCTTTTTTTGAGGGGTCTAGGAAGCCCTTTTGAAGGTCTTTTAGGTCCTTAGGAATATTATGACGGTCCAAATCCAATAATTTGGACTTCATCATCTTAATCAACTTGGACCAACTCATGCAGCTTACAAAATTATCTACAACTTTCATGTTTACACGAAAGGCCAATTCAAAACAGAAACGTGTGAAAAAGATGCAAGAACATGAAACAGGAGGTGCTGTCAGAGAGCTACTCGCCCCAGCGAGTAAATCCACTCGCCATGGCGAGTTATGACAGGTAGCTCTCGGGAAAACTCTATTTTTCACCCCAAAATCCCAATTTTGACTTCCCTATGCCCAAATTCGATCCAAAAACTTGTCTAACCATTTCTATACATGTTAAGGCACTCAGAACCATATAAAACATGACCCAAAACATTAATTTACAAAATCACACTTTTCATAAAAGTTCTCAAGAACAACAAAAGTTCACTTCAAGCTTTATGGTTAAGATTACCCAAGGTTTCAATCATCAAAACAACATCTCATAACAAAAACAACAACAATCAGAAGTGAATTCATCAACAACAACATTATACTTCACCAATTTTGAGCAAAAACACAAGTATACATATTGTACTTGCAGAAAAAGTACAATAAGGATTCTAGGGTTAAGAATCGTCTATTAGGGTTTAGACTGAATATTGGATACTTGAGAGTGTTCTCAAGGGTGGTATTTATAGCCTTCTATGGGCTTGGGTTTTGGTTGCTTAGTCTCCAAGTAATAGGGGTATTTAGGCCTTTTGGGCGGTTTCTAGAAGGTTCTAGAGGTTTAGAAAGGCGGCTTCTGCGCCTTGGGCTTTTGGGCTCTCTTCAAGGGCGCTAAGCCCTTTTTGAGGGTCTAAGAAGCCCTTTTGGAGGTCTTTTAGGTCCATAGGAATATTATGACAGTCCACAGCCCCCAAGCACAAGTCTTGGTACAAGGCGTGGTGCTTTAGAGCTAAAGAATATATTTAGGCGGGTTTTGAAGTCTGTAGCGTGGCGACGTCTTATAGGATAACGCGCCCAATCTTCACAGACTTTCTAAAGAACCTCTTAGGTCCCTACAGAGGGTGTTTAAGTCCTTCCTGTGGGTCCCTAAACTCTTAGGAATATAATGACGGTCCACAGCCCCCAAGCACAAGTCTTGGTACAAGGCGTGGTGCTTTTAATTCTTTATGCGGTCTGGACGCTTTAATACGTTTGGGTGGGATGGTTCTGTTTATGTTGTCCCCTTCATCCAACGGTCCACATCTTCCGACTTTTGCTGTTCTGATGGCGAGTTACCTTTTCGTTCGATCTGTCCCACGTGTCAACGATCCGCTGAATCGGCACGTTTTTCGAGAGAGCTACCTTTTTCCCTTAAAAAGAGGCGGAAAACTCTTCCCTTCTCATTTCATTTCGTCGCTTCCGTTTCCTCACGAAGAGAAAAACTCCCTTTCCGCCTCTGACTTGTTTGGTTGCATACTCAGGTAACTTGTTCGTTCCTTTCCCTTTTTCCTTGTTCTTCTTTTTATTTATCCATGATAGTAGTTAGGGAGTGTGATGAGAGAGGGAGAGAACTACCTCCATCGAACCCTTTAGATAGGCAAAAACTGAGATTGCAATGTTTGAAGCATGCCACTCGAGGGAGTGGTTTAATCGATTGGAAGGTGTACGATTCTACTTATTTTAGCCATATGACTTTCTCCGATATTTCTAGCGAGAGTGACTGTAGTGAATATGATGATAGTGACTGTGTTTTGCTATATTCAACCTCAGGAGACCCTCTCGGACAAGGAGACGTCGCGACTTCCCCTTCGAAAATGGTTCGTGGAAAGGGTACTCAGCTTGCATATCTGGAATCAGACACAGAATGCTTTTCAGACGACGTTCAGCAATATGAATCTGCTTACAACGATCAATCAAAAGTTAATTTCTTTAGGAGTAAAATTCTGGTTTCATCCACCATGAGAGAGGAAGACATTATCCTCACACCCTGTCCGCCCGGTGAGAAAGTGTGCACTATGCGCCCAAAAGGGGTAAAGGAAATTTTTCACATGTACGGCGCGGTTCTGGAGGAGTTCGGGGTAAAAATACCTTTTACCCTTTTTGAAATGGACGTACTGCGCCTTCTAAATGTCGCTCCTACCCAAATTCATCCTAACAGCTGGGCGTTTATTCGCGGCATTGAAATTTTATGCGAAGCATTAGACATGATTCCTTCTACTGGGGTCTTTTTTCACTTTTATGGGACCAAAGGAGTAGATAAAGGTTCCTGGGTTCCCATTAGCGCTCATCCTGGAAAACAGCTCTTCCCCGCCTTCGCTTCTAATTTTAAAAGAGACTGGAAAAAGAGTTTCTTCAGAGTCGAAGCGTCTAAAAATTCCTCAGTGAGTGTCGCCAGCGTCGTGGGTGAGGTAAAGTTTCCTTTAGGGTGGACTGCTAACCCTGTGGCTGTCTCAGGTTACGAATATAAGAAAATGTCCCCTTATGAACAGGGCGTAGTTGGTTTCCTAGATCGGATGCTTCACACCGATCTTCGAAAACTCTTAAATAAAGAAGGGGATTCGAAGGATCTTGAATTGTACCTTTGTGAGTTTCAATCGATTTGTATTCTTATTCCTGTATATTTTTCCTCGTCTTTTATATAATCGTTTGACTAACACGCCTTCTTTTTTCCTTTTACACAGTACCCATGTTGCCTCTATCTAGAAAGGAAAGGAGAAAGTACTTGGAAGCTCTTAAAGAGAAGCATGCTTCCGGGGAACATATAGCGAGTGACCCAGCCGGAATCATCCTTCGCAAAGGAGCCAAGAAAAGAGAAAATGTTTCCAGTTCTGAACCCGCCGGGGGCGATGTAGATGTAGTGCCAGAGAAAGTTGCTGAGGTTGAAGTGACTGGCGGCGAGGTGAATGACCTGACCCTCTCTACCGCAAAGAAGAAGATGAAAGTAGGAAGGAAAGGAGGCGGAAGAACTTTGTCGATTGAGGCAGGTGCGGCTTTTGAAGCCTCGTTCTGGCACCAAGATTTCGACTACCGCAGCTAGATGGAGGAGAACGTTCCTTTCTCAGCCGTGGATAAAGATACTGCCTTCCATGGAAAGTTTGACGAACTAGTGCAAGACGCAGGGACCAGCACTCTTCGAACTTTGCTGTACATTCAGTCCATGGAGAGAAAACATGAAGCTCTGGAAAAGGAATACCAGGACTCCGTAAAAGATGTGGAAAAGTTTAAACACAAGGCAACTGCTTTTGAAGAAAGGGTTGAAGGGCTTCTGAAGGATAAGTCCGTTCTTGAGAAGACGGTTTCTGATATGGAGAAGGAGAAATCTGTCTGGGAAGGAGAGAAAAAAGCTCTTGAGGCTCAGAATGCTAAGTTACAGGGCGACCTGGACAAATCTAAGGACGAAGTTGAAATGGGAAAATGGCCCTGGTTAGCTTTTTTGAGGATGGGTTCAACAGGGCGAAGTCTCAAGCGTTGCATTTTTATCCAGACTTAGATTTATTAGGTTTGAACTCTTTGAAGATTGTCCAAGATGGCGAGCTAGTGGATGAGAACAAGAGTTTCGCTTGATATTTGAATTTTTGCATCGCTTTTGATTTTTATGCTGTTGAAAGTATCTTTTTGTGATGCTTTATGCTTGTAAGCGAATATTTATCTATTCCGAACAACTTTAATTTATATAACAGTTCTTTGGAGACTGTTTTTATTTAATCTTCTTGTAACAACGTTTGCTCTGTAGTTCTTAAATTCGTGCTGACTTTGTTAATTTCTTCATAACGTTGTTGTTTTTAAGACTAAGTTTTTTATCGGGACGACGAGTTTGGAGCTTTCTAAAAGGTCAACCCAGATTGGGCGTCCTCTTTGGGCGTCCTTAACTTATAACAGTTGATGAAGTTTAAGTTTCATGAGCAATTTGTTCATAATATAAATATTGCTTATAACATCTTGAGGGTTCGCTTTCTACCCTTTGTGGTGCTTTTGATCGCAATCGATTAATGTAACCGACAAACCAGATATTTTAAATTGCAAAGACGGTCCTCGCCATTTATATTCTATGTGAACTTATGAATCATTAATTTCTTTGAGTACTTATGAATCTTCTTCTTTTTTATTGGGCCGCCGAGTCAGAGCCTTAAAAAGGTTGACCCAGTTTGGGCGGTCTGTCGATACTTCTCCTTTATTGGGCCGCCGAGTCAGAGCCTTAAAAAGGTTGACCCAGTTTGGGCAGTCTGTCGATACTTCTCCTTTATCAGGCCGCTGAGTCAGAGCCTTAAAATGGTTGACCCAGTTTGGGCGGTCTGTCGATACTTCTCCTTTATCGGGCCGCCGAGTCAGAGCCTTAAAAAGGTTGACCTATTTTAGGCGGTCTGTCGATACTTCTCCTTTATTGGGCCGCCGAGTCAGAGCCTTAAAAAGGTTGACCCAGTTTGGGCGGTCTGTCGATACTTCTCCTTTTTTTGCAAAATAAAAAATGAAAGTAAAGAACAAAAATTGCTAAAGAATTTAGGGTGCCTCATTAAAAACCCTGCCCTTGCAGGGGAAAAAGAGTGCGCCCCTAAACCTTTTTATTCATCATAATATTTGTTCAAAGTTATAGCTGACAAAGTAAACCATAATAAATAATAATATTCTAACTATAATAATGCCGCAGATTAACAGCATTCCAAGTTCTGGGTATTGGATTTCCATCGAGTTCTTCCAGTTTATAGGCTCCATGTTGCAGCTTTTCTCTCACTCTATAAGGACCTTCCCAGCTAGATAGTAACTTCCCTATTCTAGTTGGGGCGACCACTTGTTTTAGGACCAAATCGCCCTCCTTCATGCTCCTAGGTACGACTTTTGAATTATATCGCCGTGCGGCTCTTTGCTTAGCTGCGAACTCTCGAATGTGTGCTGCTTCCCTTACCTCGTCAATCATGTCCATGGTGCATTGAATTCCCACTTCATTTGCTTCCTCTGAAAAATTATCCCTTCGCCAAGTTGGGGTGTCAATTTCCACTGGGAGCATAGCATCAGCGCCGTAGACCATAGTGGTAGAATGTGGGGTTGTATGGTATGACCATAATACCTGTACTCAACAGTTTATTCACAATATTTGTTTCATTTTACTTTAGTTGTTAGCATAATACCTTATTGTACTTTTTCTGCAAGTACAGGGTGCTCTCGGGAACTTGACATTTTTCACTCAAAAATCCATTTTTAAACTTTCTCAGGTTCAATCTCAATCTAAAAACTTGCCTAATCATTATTATACATATTCAGGCACCCGAAATCATCTAAAATTCAACTTAAGGTTCAAAACTACAAAAATCATGTTGACTCACTGGTCCCACTCGCTATGGCGAGCTGCAGGGTAAGACTCGCGAGGCGAGAAGAAGTTGTTCGCGAGGCGAGCGATGAAGCTCATCACTCGCTATGGCGAGGATCATCACTCGGGAGGCGAGCGATGAATCTTGGCTCGGGCAGAAGTGCAGTTTTCACGAAAAATCACCTATTCACATGGTTTAAAGCTCAAAACTAATTTTTGTAATCATACTATGGATTATCTAAGGTCTGTAAACAGTTCCTACATCAATCTAACAATTTTTCATCAATTAATCCCAAATTTCTCACTTTAACCCTAATTCTCAAATTCTCTAAAACCAATCCTACACTTGTTAAACTTAATCATCAGAATTACAGACTTAATAGAATTGAATGCAAGTCTCACCCTTACCTTAACAGAATAAAATCGCAGCCCCTCTAGTCTTCTCCCTTCTCTTGGCTTTTTCTCCCTTTTTCTCCAAAATTGGTCATACGTTCTATTTTTTTTTTTTAAAACTAGGTCTTTCCTACTTATAACTCCACCATCTAACTTATCTTATTTCTCTTTCTCCCCCCAAACTTTCTAAAATCTCATAACAACCCCTAAACTCAATATTATTTTATTTTCTAATCTTATTCTATTAAATAATATAATAAACCACTTAATAAATCACATAATCATATAAATATATTCTAAATTCTTCTTAATAAATTCTAGACTCAATTAAATAATTAAATAAATCAAAACAGACGTTACAATGCTTATGTCACTTATTTATTTTCATGAGATTAATCATTTTCTTAATGGGTCAAATATGTTTTTAAAGCCAATAAGTATCTTTTGTCTTTTACCAAATCAAATCATATGATTATTCTTCTTTTGGTGAGACAAAATCCATGTAATTAAATTCTTGATCCTAATGATTAAAAGTTCATCCAAGATAAAGTCCATTCTTGTTCTTTTTGTGATCCAGATTGTTTTTGAGAGCATTCTCATTGAAACATTTCTCACAAAATTGATTAGTAGATAACAAGATGAAACGATTTAAATATGTTTGTTGATTCTTAAAACATTTAAACATTTAAAAGAGGATTTTGCTTCAACTGAAGAAATTGTTGAAACGTTATGGAAAAATTTTACTTCCAAAGAAGAGAAAGGGGTATTGTTTACACTGATTTTTGATAAACAATCGCTGGTTTCAATAAAGTTTACTTGCAAGATCAACTAGTAAATCTTAGGAGCATATTGTGCTTTTGTGGTATGAATGTAAACGTAATACTTGTTCGTAAAGTATTTTGATAAAGTAAAAGTCAAGAACAAAAGATAAATAATTGAATTCAAGTGTGTCGAATCCAATCGAAATTCTGTAAAGCTAATAGTAAAAGAAAACACTTCAAAAAGATTAAGTAAAAATTACAACAATATTCAAAGAACTGTATTGAATTTGTAAAGACTTAATGAAAATTGGTGCACATATTCATACTTTGCAACTTGTGACTCGTTTGTCGCTTCCATACGGACAGTATTGAGTGTAAGTTTTTAGTATGATTGAATTGTGACCCGTTTTTCTTAAGAAAAACTTCTATTTATACAAATAATTCTATAACTGCCTAATCATAACTATTCGATTTGAAAATCGAAACTAGCCGTTGCTATCTTTGATCTTATCCACAAAGTTTGAAGGCGCCTCGATAACTTCCCTTATCCATCGAATTAAAACCGGCTTCTTCGATTCCTGCTGAGGATATATTTTTTGATAGATTTCTTTACAAAGCTAAATCCATCTCCTTTAGGTCAAACCCTTGACTGCATTAAATGATAGCATTTTCACAAATATCGGCTAACAAATTGCCCCCCAGAAACGTTTTGTTTAAACTCTTTTTCAATCAAGAGAAACTTGACATTTCTGAAAATTTTCGATAAAGTATAACTCCTTCGCATGACGTCATTCTTTTTGAAAAAAGGGCACTTCAAAGGTTTATCTTTTAAACCGTCTCCATCATAGCTTTAGTGGGCCATGTTTATTATTGGGAACCATCAAAAAACAACTGTTCCATGCGATCGTTGACATCTGTCAAACATCAAAGGCTATATATGACCTTGGGTCATACTTTTACTCTCACTTTGCCTCCTTTTAGTATTTTTACTCTTTTCACCGTATCCTCCTTCTTCCTTACGATTCAACACTGTTCATCGTTCCTTAACCAAAAACTTGCAACCTCATGATGCGCGCTGAAGGTTCTTCTTCTCAATCAACAAAACAGCATGAACCAACTAATGTCAATCTTCCCAAAAATCCTAAATTTATGGAAGAATCGGATATCAAAGAAGCTGAAGACAAAATCTGGAAATCCCAGGTAATCATCTCATGCCCAAATTCATCGCATGCATACCTAGGGTCTTTGCCGGATGACTCCGATGATCAAGAAAATCTAAATACTGTTTTCCCTTGTAACGAGGAACAATTGCCTCTCATTTTCTCAAAAGGTCCATATGACCTAAGCTTTTTGAAATCTAAATTTAGAACCGAACCCAAGATAGAAAACAACGAGAAATACCTTGATTGGCTGGATAAAGTGAAAAAAATCAAAGGTTCCTTTTGGAGGGAAATGGGAATTTTTGATCTCATTCAGCTATCCCGTCAGGGACCCAAATATCATAATGAGATGATCATTGCTGCCCTCCATTTCTGGAACCCCTCAACTAATAGTCTTCATTTAAAATGCGGAATGCTCACACCCATTTTACTAGACGTTGCCGGTTTAGTTGGTTTAAAACCTATAGGCCAAACCTTCGATCCTGACACTCATTCATCGGAAATATCTTTCGATTTCTCGAGACCTGCTTATGGCAATTTCATCATTGACCATCATAACACTTCTAGTACTAAAGTGTCTGATCAGGAGCATATTGCTTTTTTGACTTATTGGTTGTCTATGTATATTTTCTGCTCAAGATCGATTAAGATCCCTAAGAAATTTACAACCCTGGCAATTCAATTGCATGAAGGGAGAGATATTTGCTTAAGTAAGCTCATCTTAGGATCTTTATATGAGAGTCTGAACCAAGCAGTGTCTAGCATAAAAGATTTTTAACCTGGTAGCAACCTTATTATACCTGGCCCCATCTGGTTGTTTCAATTATGGCTTCTGGCCACTTTTAGAACAAAACTAGCAGTACACCTGCCCCCTGCTCTTTCGAAAGCCTACAATGATAGATCGATCGAAGGTTTAGGTTTGGCCATGCTCCAATATGGTAATAGGAGTTCTCCAGATTTATTTGCAGTGGCTTACA
Source organism: Medicago truncatula (assembly GCF_003473485.1). Taxonomy (NCBI): domain Eukaryota; kingdom Viridiplantae; phylum Streptophyta; class Magnoliopsida; order Fabales; family Fabaceae; genus Medicago; species Medicago truncatula. The sequence continues at coordinate 20,042,204 of NC_053047.1, forward strand.
ATGCTTTTCTAAGTTGCACATCCTTCACACCTTCGATGACTCCTTTTACCACTAGATCTCATGGGCCTACATGGTTTACAGCAAAGTTTCCAACTGATTCTACTGAAGATGAGGTAGATGTTAATGCCATCTGGGAAGCTTATCTTACTCCCACCTTTCTATCTAGCAGAGTGACTGCTGGAAGCCCATACGGGGTGTATGGCTATCAACCCAACCATGTATCCAGACAATTTGGCTTAGTTCAGATTAAGCCAGATTCATTGTACAAGTGTTTAGATGATTTGAGGCAACCTCTTATAGAGCATGTATGGAGATCTACCTTGCGTCGGGCTCAGCGGCAAAAGCTCATTTTCGAACCGAAGCCATATACTTCATCTTTTGCATGCACAGAAACATTCTATCGATGGTGGCAGTGCTATTTCAAGCGCCAAACCGATCGTATAGATCCTGATACTCTGCTTCCTGAATTGATCCTTGCTTTTCATACTGTGCAGAGGAAATCGAAGAAAAATAGAGGTACGCATATTCGAGAAATTCAAGCTTTTCAAAACTTCTTTCAAACTGTATATGACCCTCTTCATCTAAAGAGGACAGTTTATTATGCGGCTAAAACGTTAAGGGATAAAATTCATGACAAAATTCCCTCAATGTCTTTTCTCCCTTTTACCCCCAGCAAATATCTTTTTGCACTTCATTTTAAAACGAGGTTTCCCGTTTTGCCAACTAGTCATTTGGCATTGGCTTTTAGGCCACCCTATCCCAAATGGTTGTTTTGTGATAGTCTAATGGGGATGAAACAAAAATTTATAAAGAGGGAAAAGGACAGAGTGACTGCAACTAAACACAGCTTGTACACTTTTAGAGGCCATCTACACTTAAACCATCCATACATTCGAATTTTGTCCGAAATGAGGTTAGGTATGAAATCTTTCGATTGTTTTTGTAGAATCTAACCAAACCTCGAATCTCTTGTATTAAATAAAAGAGGAAAACTTACTGTTTTACGTTTTATGGTTCGTAGCACTTCCTTTGGCTTCAGGGGAAGTAGAATACCCTGAAGAAGATAGCTCTCGAAAAACATCCAAATCGAAATCTGACAAGACGTCTCAGAAAAAGAAATCTTCAAAGACGGACAAAAGGAAGAAATCTGACAAATCCTCCAAGGAAAAGCAAGCTCCCACTGTCGAGGATGAGGTAAATTAATTTTCGATTTGTTTCAACCATACTTCTCGTAAGGGATCTTTGAGTTTAAACTTCCTCGTAGGTTGAAATTTCTCCCAATGCTGCTGAAAGACCTGCTGTCTCTGAACCTCTCAAACTGAAAGAGGGTCGCAGGAAGAGAAAACATGATTCTCCGGTCATCAAGATAGATGCAGTGGAAGAAGCTTTAGGCCAACCTAGCCCAAAAAAGATGAAGACTCGCAAAGATTCAAATCCCAACAGTGCTCATTCTTGTGTTGGTGATAATGCTTTAAAGGTGTTTTTCCATAAACCCCTTTATTTTTTTATTTTGGCTATGAGTAGCGAAGTGTGTTTCCCATAACAGTGTTTTCTTCCTGCACAAACTCATGGATCTTCCTTCAGGTCTCAAATTCCAAAACTTTTTCAAAGCATTAGAACCCCTTTTAGAAAGCATTAAGCAAGGGTGTCTTCAAAGAAAAGATGGCAAGGCTAAACTTGAAGAACAAACCCTTCGATATGATCAGCTTTTGGATGAGATTGCTGATTTCAAAACTAAGCTTGAGGCCCTTCGACAAGAAACCCCTGTGATCCAATCTCAAGTGGCAGAAATTGATTCCTCGATTGCCCGATATAAGGCGAAAATTGAGCAGTTAGAGGATCAGAAAGCCCAACTTTTGGCTAAAGAAGGTTTCATGAAGTCAGAGGCTCAAATTGCCATCAAGAAGATCAAGGAATCAAAATCTTCTCAGCAAGAAATAATACTCCTCACTGATAATGGCAAAGCCCTCGATGAAAAACTTGGTGGTTTAAAACAGCAATTGTATCAACTCACCTCTGGTTTCAAAATGTAAACAGTTTGTATCGAACTTTTTATGGAAGTTTTTTGTTTCTATTTTGTTCCTTCTTATTGTGTATGTATTTATTTTGTAACGGTTTAGCAACCGTTTTAACATTAACCCAATGTTTTATTTGAGTATGTTATATATATATATATATATATATATATATATATATATATATATATATATATATATATTCAATTTATCTCTTAATGGAACAAATTTCAAGACAACTATAATGATGAGAAACTAAAAAGTCTCTTCCTACCTTGGTAGGATTAACTTGTCTTGGAAACCGTAACTCTTCTAAAAAAAATCTAATTATGAGATTCTTTTTAGGGAAGATAAAACATAAAGCTTTTTTACAACTTCTTCCTCAAGGTTCTTTGAATCACGATAGCACTCTGATGCCACGTGTCCTCATCTGATCTATGATGATCATAGAAAAAGAATCGTCGCTTAAGTTTCAAAGAGAAAGAAAAACCACTTTTCAACTTCCCATTTACTATAAATACCATCCTCTTGGTCTTGTTTTGTTCATCTCTCATTCACCTTTCTTCGTGTTCTTAAAACATCCTTCCAAACACAAAACTTCTTTATGGAATTCATAAGTTGCTTCAGCGATGATCTGATCATAGACATTGCTGCAAAGGTTGCTAGTCATAGCATGCTTGATCTTTTTTGCTTTCAAAGACAAAACAAGAGAATTGCTGCTCTCTGTAGAGACCGTAAAGTCTCAAGAGCCTTTGGGGATGATTGCATCAAGTTACTCACAGATCTCAAACCTACCCATCCGAAGTTGGATTTCAAGCTTCGTTTATGGGATCATCGGAATCCCATGTTTTGTATTTTGCGATGCACTCAGCATATGCTAGATGTTGAGCCATGCATTCCTACCGTCAAGCGTTTTCTTAGGAATGTTATGGATGCTGGCTCTGCGAGCGCACTCTATTTTGATGTAATGCTGAGGGCACTTGACGGCATTACTCCTGATGCCACTGAACTCTTCAATGACTTTTGGTCTCTTTTGAAGTCGCGGAATGTTGTGCGTTATCGCAGGGAAATAACGGGAGGGGATTCCCACTTTCGCTTCGTTTTAGGCTGGTATAAGAGGTTGCTGCCCCTCCAGTTAATTCGTCGTCGATTCTGCAACAACTGGCACAACTGCCCTGGAGATGGGCTAAGACGCAACTATCGAGGGTTTCATCCTGCTGAGGATGAACTATATAACCTTCAGCATTTCTGCCTTAGATGTCGTCTCGATAGTGAGATAAGATGGTTTCTCGACCTTTTTGGCTTTGGCCAACTTATGTAGGTCATTCCATCGAAGAAAAATTCCTTTTAGAATTTTCTTTTAAGTTTCATTTTGTAGCATTTCTTTTGTAATGGTTTACTTTGCGCTCTTTAGAGCCCATTTTGGAATTCCTTTTGTGTAAACCGCCCATTAGTTGGCCTTATGAAATGCTATGTTTGAACTTTCTTTTCGAATTACTCCTGTATGATCTTAATTTCTTGTAATGTCGGTTTATACTTTTTCAAGTACTTTCCGTTTATTCGCAAGATCCTTCGATCTTCATTTAATTCTTCGATCTCGTATGCATTGTTTGAAAAGACTCTCAATATCTGCCATGGTCCTTCCCAACCGGGTGACCATTTTCCCAAAACTCTATCTTTCTTATCCATTGGTAAAATGACTTTCCATACCAAATCTCCTTGGGCGAAAAATTTTGATTTTACCTTTTTATTATATGCTTTTGCTACCCTCTCCTTTTTTCTTGCAAGGACTTCTAACGCTGTTAATCTTTCTTCATCGAGATCGGTCAATTCGTCTATGACCATGTCCCAATAATGATTAACTGGTATTTCGCATTGCCTTTGGATTCTGGCTGATTGAAGCAAAATCTCTACTGGTAACACAGCATCATGACCAAATGTTAACCTAAAAGGTGTAGTGTTTGTCGATTCTTTGGGTGATGTTCGACATGCCCACAAAGCTTCGCCTAAGACTTCAGGCCAATTTTTTGGTTTTGCCTTTATTTTGCGTTTGATAATGGCAATGATATTTTTGTTTGCTGCTTCAACTTGACCATTTGCTTGCGCATAGTATGGTGTCGAAGTTAGCAATTTAAAGCCTATTTCTTCAAGAAACTTCGCCATCTTTCGACCAGTGAATACGGATCCTTGGTCTGTGGTTATAGTTTCTGGAATACCGAACCTATTTATGATGAACTTCTGGATGAAAATTATAACTTCCTCCTGAGTAACATCTTTTAAAGGAATTGCTTCTATCCATTTTGTGAAATAATTTATTCCTACCAAGATGTATCTATATCCTTTCGATGAAGTAGGTTTGATTTCCCCTATCACATCTAAAGCCCACCCTCTAAATGGCCAAGGTTTAATTATCGCATGAAGTTCACTTGCTGTGACGCGCTGAATTCCAGCGTATTTTTGGCATCCTTGGCATCCTTTTGCAAACTCTATGCAATCTTTTAGCATAGTCGGCCAATATAACCCTTGTCGAAATAAAAGCCATTTCATTTTATGGCCCGCTTGGTGCGTTCCACAAGTTCCATCGTGTGTATTAGAAACAGCCAGATACGCATCTGTTTCACCTAGGCATTTCAACAAAACTCCTTCTGAAGTCTTTTTGAATAATTCATTACCCATTATTACATAACTCAAGGCCCTGTATTTCACTTTTCGACAGGTGGCTCCATCTGGATTTTCCAAATACTTCACTATAGGTCTTCGCCAATCATTTTCATTTAAATCGTTAATGACAAAAATTTCGACAAAATTTGTACCTTTCATGGATTTTTGGCATGCTTCAGTCCCCCCAAGTTTTGGCGTTAACGATTTGCTAGAGAACGATTCTATCGAATTTCGTCTGTTTCTAATCTCTATCGCCTCTTGCATCTGGTCCTTCGGTATTTTGTATCCAGAGGCCCTCTGCGCCAAATCATTTGCATCTTGGTTCTCTATTCGAGGTATGTGCCGAATTTCCACGTGAGTGAACTGTTTTAGCAATCTGCTGGCTATTGCATGATAGGTGACCAAACTTTCCTTAACGCACCTATATTCTTTTGTCATCTGTCTAAGGACAAGTTCAGAATCTCCTCTGATTTCGATGCATTTTGCCCCCAGTGCGAGTGCAATTTCTAGACCTGTAATTAAGGCTTCATATTCAGCCTCATTGTTAGAACAAAGTTGATTGATTCGAAACATATATTTAAATACATGGTGCTTGGGCGAAACTATCATTATTCCTACGCCGGTACCATTTTTATGACTTGAACCATCGAAATATAAGATCCATGGGTGGTTTTTTATTTCAGTTGTCAAAACTTCGTCTACTGAATGATCTACAATAAAATCGGCCACAATTTGGCCTTTGACAGCTTTTAACGATTGATAAGTCAATGAATATTCTGTCAATGCTAAAGCCCATTTTCCGACTGTGCTATGTAGAATTAGTTTTGACAACATATGCTTAATGATATCAAAATGGGAATAAACATAAACGTCAAAAGGCTTTATATAATGCTTATGTTTTGTACATGAGAAGAATAAGCACAGACAAAGTTTTTCACTAGGATGATATCTTGTTTCAACATCATCGCGCACACGACTTAAATAATAAATGGCTCTTTCTGTGCCATGTTCGTCCTCTTGTGCTAACATACTTCCTATGGTGCCATCTGACGTTGCTATATATAACTTCATTCTCCTGTCTTTCAACAAAGGAGAAAGAACCGGAGGGTTTACCAAATATGACTTGATTTCATCAAAAGCTTTTTGGTGCTCTGATTCCCATTTGAAAACATCATCTTTCTTTAGTCGGAGTAATGGTGAGAAAGCTTGTGTCTTACCACTTAGGTTTGATATAAACCTCCGGAGAAAGTTGATTTTTCCCAGTAGAGACTGCAACTCTCTCTTTGTAGAAGGAGCTTTGGTCTCGATTATTGCCTTGGTTTTGTTCTGGTTGATTTCGATTCCCTTTTTATGCACGACGAAACCTAAGAAATCACCTGCACAAACCCCAAATGCACATTTTAAAGGATTCATTTTCAATCCATTTTGCCTCATCCTTTCGAATGATTGGCGTAAATGTTCCAAATGTCTTTCTTCCGAAGAAGATTTCACTACAATGTCATCAATGTAAACCTGCATAAAATTTTCTATGAAGTCATGGAACATTAAATTCATCGCTCTTTGGTACGTAGCACCAACATTTTTTAGACCAAATGGCATTACTAGCCATTCATAACATCCTAATGCCCCTGGGCATCGAAATGCAGTCTTAGCGATATCTTCTTCTGCAATAAAGATTTGATTATAACCAGAGTATCCATCTAGCATACTCAAGTAATCGAAACCAGCCGCTGAATCTACTAGCATTTCTGCTACCGACATTGGGTATTCGTCTTTAGGGGTAGCGAGATTCAAATCTCTAAAATCTATGCATACCCTTATGATTCCATTTTTCTTTTTAACTGGAACTACATTTGCTAGCCAATCTACATACCTTGCAGGCCTGATAAAGCCGCATTTCAACAGTCTGTCGATCTCTTCTTTGATCTTTGGTAGGATCTGTGGAGCGAACCTACGAGGAATTTGTTTGACTGGCTTTTTGTCTGGTCGAATCGGTAATTTTAATTCCACCACCTCCCGGTTTAAACCAGGCATTTCATTGTAATCCCATGCAAAGCAATCTTTGTATTCTTTTAGTAGCTCTGCAATTTGATTTTTGAATCCCTCAGGGATTTTGGCACTTACATAAGTAGGTCTTTTGACAGTGCCATCTCCCAAGTCGATTTCTTCGAGGGGATCTTGCGCTTTCATTTTTGTAGTGGATCCCATAGGTCTTCTTCGAAGCCTAACAGTTCATCATCATAAATGCAATCCAATCTCTGGTCTTCGACACCATCGTCTGTGGATCCTTCCACGGGCTTCTCGATCACCTCTTGCTGCAAATCTTCGCCCTCTTTGGCCGTTTGGAGTTCGTTTTCGGCCAAGTAGGCCGTAATTTTCTCCCAAATATTGGGCCCAAACATAATTTCAATCTTTTGCATTCCCCCCAGTTGGTGGGGTAGCATACTTAGGAAAATTAGGTACAAGGCCATCAGCAACCTTTTTGTATGATTGGGCTCTAGTTTCGAGCAAATCTTCATTTTCTATATGAAATTCCTGTTGGCTGACCATCACGAAATCATGGTCTCTAAATTCTTTCTCCCATACGAATCCTGCTTCTGGCTGCAGTTTCATAGAGTACATCTCGTCATTTGAAATCATGCTTTTGGGTCCTGGGGATATGACTGGAGCTATATGTGCTAGTTGCTTATCGAAATTTTTCTTAGTAATAGTGTTTACTTCTGCCAAGAAATAACTTTGATCAGCTTCAACATTCTCAACTAGCCCATCTTCTTTCCATATGGCAATCCTTTGATGCACCGTAGAAGGGACCGCACCCACACCATGTATCCATTCTCTTCCCAACAATACATTGAAATTTGCTTTTGATGGGACCACCATAAACGTTGTTAATCTTCTCGTGCTGCCCACCACTAAATCCAGTTCAATAGCACCCAAAGAATTTCCTGACGTGCCTTCATAGTTAGTAAGAATAACATTATGAGGCTTCAGATCAGAATCATAGAGTCCAATCTTTCCCAGGAATGATTGAGGGAGTAGGTTGATTGTGGCTCCACCATCAACTAACACTTTATTTACCCCCACGCCATTGATTTTAGCCTGAATAAATAAAGGCTTGATATGCAACTTCATCGAAGTATCTGGTTTTTCAAAGACTGCATGTTGCTCTTCTACACAACCATTATTCATGACATAATAGCATAATGGCTTGTGAATTGCCATTTCATCGACGAAGTCACTTTCAACTTCATTAATTTCTGACTGCACGTCGTATTCCACAGGTAGGATCGAGACCACATTGCATATAATATCAAGACTGGGGTCAGATCCAGTGAAATTCGAAGTCATTTCTTCATCCTTTTTGGGATTATTTTTCTTCAAAATTGACAATGGAGATGAGATTCTCTCTGTTGCTGGTTTTTTAACTATTTCGAACATAGCTTTTTGCTTGCCCTCTCCTTTGTCAACATTGGTGATGTCTTGTAATGCTGATGCTTTTTTCTGGCGTTGATACCTGCGCCATTGAGTTCGTGTCATAGGTTGCTTACCTTTGTAGTTATTATTGTAAGAATACCTGCTAGGCACTTCTGGCGCCTCAAATCGAGGAGCAGGAACTTTCCTTTTCACCCATTTGGCTGGAGGGGCAGAATAGCCAGATTTCCTTCCTCCTGAAAAGACCCAAGTGTCAGTGGGGACTTTGCAGACGGGTTGAAAGTTCCTCTCCAATTTCTCTTTTGAGAATTTCCAGCGGAATGGTCTTTGTACGGGACACCCCTTTTGTTGAAGTTAAATTTAGGGCGATTATCTTTCTTTTTTCCTTTCCACCTTGTCTGTGGCTGAGAGTCTTCGATTGCTTTTGCGGCCTCTTTATCGAAGACTGCGCTACACCTTGGACACAGCACGGCGTTGGTATTTGAAATTTTGCAGCGATTCAGAAAATCGACTAGATCTTCTTCAGCTTTAGGATATGCCTTTTCTATATTCTTGTGGAGTTGGTCCTCAGTGACCATACTGGTATTTTGAACATGGTCTTCAGTAACCATTTCAGCATCATCAGGTAAAGCTTTTCCCGATGATAGTTTGCCGTCTCTTGACTCTGCAACATCCACCATGTTTATACCAACCACTTCAGCGTACATGGAATCGGCTTTCTTAGAAGATTCGACATCAGGTTTAGTTGTTGCTTTAGCCTTTTCTCCGAATTTCAGTCTTCCTTCATCGAGAGCCTTCTGCACAGAATCCCTGAAACGAGTGCAACGGGATAAGTTATGGCCCAAAAAACCATGAAATTTGCAAAAACCCCTTTTCTTCCTCTGTTCTGGAGGAGGGAGTTTCATATTTTCTGGCACTAAAATTATGCCATCAGCAACTAGAAGATCAAATATTTCTTCACATTTAGACACATTAAAAGTATAAGTTTTTGGGGGATATTTATCATTTTTGGGTTCTTCTACATTTTTCCCATTTGAGGCCTTAACAATTTACAAGTGTAAGGCGGCCCATCTTTTAATTCTGCAAGATTTATTTCGTTATCTTCTACAGAATCTGATCCCCAATCGAATTCTGGCTCACTATCTCCAGTATCTATATAAGCAAATTTCTCTTTCTTAGGGAATCTATTTGTTCTGGCTTTTTCAGCCTTAAGTCTCTCGACTTGGCGAACTCTATCTGCTAATTGCGCCATGTCCCTATGATATTGTGTATCTAATTTCTTTCGAATAGAATAATCTAAGCCACTTGCAGCCATTTCGACCAACTTATGCTCTGGCACAGCAGTGAAACATCGGGCTTTAAGGAGTCGAAATCTGTTCAAATAATCATCTATCGACTCATGCGTCTTTCGTCTAACGCTAGCCAATTCTTTCAGACTAATTTTAGATTGGCCCATATAAAACTGCTCATGAAAAGCCTTCTCTAATTGATTCCAACTAACTATGGAGTGTGGAGGCAAAGTTGTAAACCATGTGAATGCATTCTTTGTCAGAGAACTTGGAAAATATTTCAATTTTAAATTCTCATTGTTTGCTAAGTCTCCGGCCTCCATAATATATCGAGCGACATGTTCGACAGTGGACTCGTTCGTTTCCCCAGCAAACTTAGTGAATTTGGGGATTTTATGGTTTCTGGGCATCTCCATTTCTAATACGAATTCGGACAACGCCGAGACGAAATTCGGACGGTGTAATCCAGTATTGAAACCGTTTTGGGCCATCAATGCTTCGACTATATTGGCTATGTTATTTTGGCCCTCGTAATTATTTCGACGGGCCTGCATGACCACTTGGTCCGCATTCTGGTTTCTGTTTACCATTTTAGGAATCCTAACAGGTTCTTCTGGTATTTCAGGCTGCGCTTCTTGCGCCTGCTTTTCGAGCACTTGGTTTGTCTGTTCTTCGACAGGTGCTTCCCTTTGCCTGACATTCGTATTTCGTGTAGCCAGCGTGACGCGCATTTGGGGTGCGCCCAGAAAATCCGCTATTCGCCCCATTTGTTGTGATAGGGCTTGGTAACTGTTATTGGTTTCTTGAATCAAAGGATTAATAACTGTCGTGACTTGTTGAGTCACCATATTGACCATATCGTGATTAGTATCTGCCATGGTTTGCCTTAACGCATTTATCGAGGCGTTGGTCAACGATTGTTGAGGCGAACCAAATGGAATAAATGTTTGTTGGGATCTACCAAACGAGATATTCTCCCCTTGGTTAGACAATGGTGGTATGGTCATATTTGAATTTTCAGGAAATACCAAAGTACTTGTATGTGAAGTTTGAGTCGAAGAGGTTGGTATTCCATAGGACCCTCTTCCATTATTTCCCAGATTGAGAAACCTTTGAGAAAACATATTTCCCGCAGCCTGAGTAGTTTGAGCGGCCGTCGTAACCGCCGGGCTGCTTCTTGAAGTAGTATTGGCCACAGTGTTCGACGTATTGGCCTGTGACGTTTGTGAAGTCACATTTTCATCCGCTAGGGTATCTACAGGCTTTAATACATGAGCCATGTTACTATTTTGGCTAAGTTGCGTAGACCCTGTCGGAATTGTTTGATTGGTTGTTGTTCCTGAAGCGGAAGCAGCGTTCGATGCCGTTGTGCCAAAAACGATAGAAGGACGCGTCATTTCAGGAAGTAATTTGTTATTCCTTAAACGCATACACAATGCAGACCAAAAAAAAATTTAGAATTGAAAAATTCAAAGTTAAAAGCACAAAAGGTTCCACTGGGCGTGCCAATTTGTTTACACTGATTTTTGGTAAACAATCGCTGGTTTCAATAAAGTTTACTTGCAAGATCAACCAGTAAATCTTAGGAGCATATTGTGCTTTTGTGGTATGAATGTAAACGTAATACTTGTTCGTAAAGTATTTTGATAAAGTAAAAGTCAAGAACAAAAGATAAATAATTGAATTCAAGTGTGTCGAATCCAATCGAAATTCTGTAAAGATAATAGTAAAAGAAAACACTTCAAAAAGATTAAGTAAAAATTGCAACAATATTCAAAGAACTGTATTGAATTTGTAAAGACTTAATGAAAATTGGTGCACATATTCATACTTTGCAACTTGTGACTCGTTTGTCGCTTCCATACGGACAATATTGAGTGTAAGTTTTTAGTATGATTGAATTGTGACCCGTTTTTCTTAAGAAAAACTTCTATTTATACAAATAATTCTATAACTGCCTAATCATAACTATTCGATTTGAAAATCGAAACTAGCCGTTGCTATCTTTGATCTTATCCACAAAGTTTGAAGGCGCCTCGATAACTTCCCTTATCCATCGAATTAAAACCGGCTTCTTCGATTCCTACTGAGGATATATTTTTCGATAGATTTCTTTACAAAGCTAAATCCATCTCCTTTAGGTCAAACCCTTGACTACATTAAATGATAGCATTTTCACAAATATCGGCTAACAGGTATAAACATGAATCTGCATCGAGTGAGAAGAAGAGAAATTTGCAGCAACTGATGTCTGGATCGAGTTGGAGATGGAAAAAGCAGACATGGCTAAAAACATAAATTCACATGTGGAATGACCTCATTAAGGAAAAAATGGGACATTCATGTATAGTTTGCTGACTTGGACTCGCTTAATCTGAGTCATCATGTGCCACATCGCTAATCACTATCCACATTAGCAAGAAAACGAGATTGGGACAAAAAGTCAAGTGTTTAATATTTGCAGTGCCAGTTTGAAATGATTAGTAACTTCAAAGTATAAAATTCAAATAACCTATATTTGCAGGGACTAAAGATCTATTTAAGCCAAAAAATTATCATCAAGCCAAAATAAACACATAGAGAAATTGAAAATGAGGAAACATCAATAAAATACATGATCACCTCGTAGTCGAACAACTTGCATCATTCAAATAGCTTAATGATTTAAAAGAACTAGATGCATACTTTTAGTGATATAAATGACTAATTTTTGTTTCTTTAGTGACTAGGAATTAATATAAAGTAAATAAAGAAGTTCGCGGTATGAACTCAATCCATGGATATATTAATCAATGTCTCTACCAATTGATTTAAGAATCCGACATAAATAATAATCAATATTAATTAGTAATAATAGTTGTACGATTCTTTAGTATAACTTTTATGACAACTTTGGTTTTATTTCCTTTGATTTGTCAAAAATATTAGAGAGAGAAAAAAGAAAAGAGAATAAGAAGAAGATAAAGTGACTACGAGAGAAAAAATTGTGAAAAAATTCTAGAAAATGATTGTAAACGTATCATTTCTCAATATTAATTCTTCAAAAACACAAAATATAATCGACCAATTTTAAACTAAAAAAATAATTGAAAAAAAGCATTAATTTGGATGCATTTACAAACCCAATCCATCATCATCCACTTCCACACCAACCTTTCATCAGCAGCAAGTCGAAATCGCACTCAATTGCCCGCCAAAACCCAAACCTGCCCGGAAATCTCGGGCGGAGTAAGCCATCAGCCACCGCCACAAGCAGTAATGCTTTCACTCACTAATTCGCCTCTACTTATTGCTAAATCATACCAACAAATTAACATATCAAATAAACGAAGCATTGTGGTAACATTTTCTCCTTTAGTTCTGTAGTTTTTAGGGTATAGTTTTTTTTTTAATCTGAATTAATTTTATTATTTTATTATAAGGTATTTGCTGCTGCAAAAGGTCCAAGACCAAGATATCCTCGTGTTTGGAAAACTAATAAAAAAATTGGGACTATTTCTAAGGCTGCTAAGCTTGTTCAATCTGTAAGTTCTTCCTTGCATACTCGTATTTATTTCTATGGTTACTATGAAGCACTGACACAGATACCAGATACGACACTCATATTGAAATGTGTCGGTGTTGTGTTGGTACATGTGTCGAACACCGGGCACGCCTTTGATAAAAAGGGTTAGTGCTACATAGACTTACATAGACACCTATGATTTACGAATACTGACACGCCGACACCGCTAATAATTTGAGAAAATCACATAATTCAGTGTAATTATATGTGTCTGTGTCGGACACGACACATGTTCAACTTTGGGACACACCTAATCCGTTTGAGTGTCCATGCTTCATAGATAGACACAAATATCAGACACGACACCAACACGTTGACATTGATAGTTATTTGAGAAAATGGCATTATTGAATGTAAGTATTATGTCGTGTTGATGTAGGACATGACATGTGTTAGACACTGGACATTCCATTGATTAGAAAAGTCGCTGCTATATCGTTAACCTTAGTAGTTTATGCTTTGGTTTCCCACTAGTTGTGACATGGTAGTAGCACTCTTTGTGGTGAGTTTGACATTGAGTAGATAAGAAAGTTCAATCTAGTATTTAACAGTGTTGTCGATCGAGAATGGCAGATGGCGAAAACTCTGCCATAAAATGAAGTCACTGCGTCCTTTGGCAGGACCATGACGGACATCCCTTCTCTATATGTCTATGAACTAGTCTTCTGGGTTGGACTCTTTTCATGCGTTGAAGTCATAAAAAATTGGTGTTTTCATTGAGAGTTGGGCTATGGAAAATCTATTTATTGGCTGGATTAAGATACATTACCGGGTTGTCAAATATCGGCCATGCAGGATTATGGTGGCGGATATTTTGACAACCGGCATGAGAAATTTGTGAAGGATGCCGGCACCATGACATTTTATTGTATGGCGGTTCAAAATGGTGGATTTCTACCTTTTTGCCATGTTCTACCATTTGCAATCGACAACGTTGTGCACTGCTGAATATTGATAGATGTGTAAAGCCACGAATTCCAAAAAGCTACCACATGGTTAGTGTTGATAGAGTAAAATCCGTCGTGGATGTCGACTCTTAAAGAGGTGGCAATGTTATGAGCTCTATGATGGCTCTTAGTGGCTAGTCTTTTAGGTTGGACTCTCTTCATGGGCTTAACTCATAACACTTCGATTTTATACAGAAAACCTTAAGCTGATTTTTCCTTAGATGATTTGCATTTCTGGAAAAATAATTTTTTTATTGTCTTGTACAGATTAAAGAACTTTCAAATGTCAAAGAAGAAGTTTATGGAGCTCTTGATACCTATGTCGCTTGGGAACTAGAATTTCCTATAATTACAGTGAAAAAGGTACTCAAGACTCTAGAATACGAGAAAGAATGGAAGCGGATAATACAGGTATTTGAAAAAAAAAAACAATTCTATCCTTATGATTTTTCATGTTCATTATTGCAGCACTATAGCACTGTAGCGTAGCAGAATTTGAATAAACTGTTATTTTCTGCTATCTGCGATTGAGTCAGTGCTGATTTATGTTCCTTCTTTGGATAGCTTCAGAGATGATATATAATTATGAAAATTACTTTCTGAAACTATAGGTAACAAAATGGATGTTAAGCAAGGGTCAAGGAAAGACAATGGGAAGCTATTTTACATTACTTAATGCTTTAGCAGAGGATGACCGAGTTGACGAAGCAGAAGAGCTTTGGACAAAGCTATTAATGCAGTACACAGAAAGCTTGCCACGTAGATTCTTTGATAAAATGATATCTATCTACTGTAAAAGAGGCTTGCATGATAAGATGTTTGAGGTACTATGATTTCTGATTTTTATATTGATTTAAACTATTTATAATGTGCATCTGATATATCTTATATTTGAGTAGTTATTTTGTTACTTTATTTAATGAAATTGTCAAATTCTTGTATATTCAAAGTTCAAATGGCAAAATATACATTGGAATAAAGAAAAGTTATTGGAGTGAAAAAATAGGAACAAGTGAAATAATAGATGATTATATATCGTCTGTAAATATGGTGGTGCTACAAACCAAGAGAAGCTAATTGATGAAACGAAGATGTCCATTCGGTCCCCTGAAACAGCCCTTAGCTGAACACCATTAAGAAGCCAATAAAACTACTGTATTCTATTGGAAATATACTGAAAAAAAAAGGGAGAGGAAAGGAAATAACTGAATGAAAACAGAGGCAGAAAAGGGATATGATATGAGGGAACAAAGGAAAGAGAAAAAAGACTTGTCAAATACTCCGGATTACTGAAGATTTCGTGGAAATGGAGCAAGACTTGAGTGGAATGGATGAAGAGCAGAATTTTCTTACGTATTGAAAGAGTTAAGTTTTAACTATATGTGAATTGAGTGAATCATGTAAGAATGAATCATGTGAACCACACATGCTGTAACTTTTCAGTACATATGTAAGTGGCAAGAAAATCAAATAGAGTGGTATGATAGGATTCTGAGGAATCTGCAATGGAATGATTAATTGTTACATTCGAATACAGTAGCGTTGTTATTTATAGACTCAGCCTAACGGTGACTTAATTGTTAGGTACTTAGTTCACTAATTTAACAACTGTAACAAAAAATAACTAACTATAGTTATGCGAGGAAATTTCTACAAACATATGAACTAAGCACATACGTGCCGAATATAGTGAACATGCAAATGATATAATACTCTAACATCTTCCTTAGGTGTTCAATTAAGTCTGAACTTATCAAACACCGATATTTTCTCGAGGAAGTCCAAACCAAGGAGAGGATAGGGGTTTAGGGAGGATATATGTGTTTTGATCCGTAGCTTTAATATGGTAGATGATAAGATTCATGTTGATGATTTTCTCTCTTAAGAAGTAAACATACGGCTCTGTCCTTGGTCCTAGAATATAGTACTGGATTGTGTGGGAGAGATATTATACTGAAGTTGTCACAGTAGATAACAGAAGTTTGAGACTAATATGTTAGTTCGGTGAGAAATCATTGGACCGAAATAACTGACTGCAAGAAATAACTACAGCTATGTGAGGAAACTTGTAGAAACATATACGCTAAAGCACATAATAATATAGTAAACAAACAAATGTTGTTAATATAGATGGAATTCCGGCTCAATATTTTACTCAATTTATCATGTAGGTATTTGCAGACATGGAGGAGCTTACTGTTAAACCTAGTAGTTCTGTTGTCTCAATGGTTGGAAATGTCTTCAAGGAGCTAGGTATGATGGATAAATACGAGAAGTTACATAAAAAATATCCACCGCTGCAATACATCAAAGGAAAGCGTGTAAGAATCAGGGTGCAAGGTCAGCCTAATAAAGTCGATAGATACGTAAGAAAGCATGACAATGTTCAACCAAATTCAGGGTTAAGAGAGGAAGATAGTTCAGAAGAGACTTCAGAGTTAACGAACGATGAACAATTCGAACAGGATGCCGATTTAATATGCATGGAAACCAAACAAATTTCAGATGAGTCATCTGAGTTTATGAAACC
Organism: Medicago truncatula; assembly: GCF_003473485.1. Lineage (NCBI taxonomy): Eukaryota > Viridiplantae > Streptophyta > Magnoliopsida > Fabales > Fabaceae > Medicago > Medicago truncatula. The sequence continues at coordinate 20,058,643 of NC_053047.1, forward strand.
AAGTTTAGATGTATAACGAGAGAAAGATGGTATACTATAACTAGCAGATAAGTTTCGGCGTCTGACTCCTACATTTGTTACGAGGTAAGGTGAAGACACGGTAGGAGAACAATAGAACATGCTCTTAAAATTCAGAAAAACTGTAAGCCTGAGAATCTGGTGGTAGCCATTTCATTTATGAGGGTATCGGATCATATACCAAACAAGAAATGTAACTATTTCAGATTCCTGAAATGGCGAAGTCCAAGATCATGTGTTATATTCTTCTCAACACTGATATGGAATTGGGTACTTTGGCTTGTAATTTCCTGAATGCATAATATATGGAGATTGTAGGTTAATTTTCAATGCATATAGGCTTTGATTAGGTTATAGTTGTGCAGTTCTGTGTTATACTGTTGGTCATATATTTGCATTGTATTAAAATGCTGAAAATGATAATTAAATACATTTCATTTATGATGGTAGCTTAAAATTTAAATCATTGCATCCTTGATACAGTATTTGTAAACTTAACAAGACTTCACTTTGAGTATAACCAAATGCATTTTGTAGAACACAAAATCAACAGATGTTTTGATGTCCTCAATAGCTCTGTAAACCCTTTCATATTTGGATCTATCCTTAAATATAATTATGAGATGTTGATTTTTCATGACCAGATTTTTTTAAGAGCATTAACAACTACTTTGGTCGTGCTTAATCAAGATTGCAATCGTTTGTTATAGCATTTATGACCTATGAAGCATGAGTACCGACAATGACACCGAATACGACATGGACACTGACACGCCGACACGACTAATAATTTGAGAATATCACATAATTCAGTGTTATTATATGTGTCGGTGTCATGTCAGTTTCTTTTTGAACCGATTAAAAAAAAGTTTAGAGTAATAATGCAATGATCAGTTTCTTTTTGAACCGATTAATATCTCAATATATAATTTTTTTTTTTTTTCGAATTGACAAATTTTATTCTCGTCGGAATACGCAAGGTGCAAAAGACCGCGGAAGGGAATCAAATATAATACATACGGCACCGCATATATACGGAATACCGCAACCCAAAGAAAGAAAAAAGCACCAAAAAATGAAGCAAAAATATACACCCTTAGTAACACAACAGGACGCATAACTGTGCTTCATCCCCCAAGCAAGTAGTCCGAAACAACAACTGATAGAACAAAAAACTCCACACCATTAGGTAGCAGCAGTGCTGAACCAGAAGGGAGAGGACGGTTAAGAGCTTGGCAAAATATTGATGATTGTATCCTTCATACCAAATGAATTTAATACCATAGGTTTGCATCCCTTAGTAATATTGATCGACATTGAGCATTACACTATTTTTTTAACAGTAGTGACTAATTTTATGGATGAAATTTTTTTGAGGTATCGAAAACATAAGAAATATTTTAGAAGGACTAAAATCAAATGTTGGTATATAAGTTCCTTAGGTTGGGGAGTACAAAAAACTATAAGTGAGAATATTTTCAAAGCAAGCTAGTTCATTCACTTCATTGTACAATATTACAAACAAATCCTAACATAAGATTATGAATTTACGAATCTATTAAAATGCAAGGATTTGAGGGTTTTTTTTTTACACAAAAGTGGAAACAGAATTAGTAGTGAAGATCACACTCATTATTATTATGAAATTGCAATAGTTATTAGCAATCACAAACATAAAATAAAAAATACCTTTAATTCAAGGCCAGCACCTAAGAAAAATAAATCTAATTTTCTTCTCTTCTTATTTCAGTGCGGCACTTTAGAAAACCCTAACTTAAATTTTGCAAATATGGATGGATTAATCAATCCTTTTTAATTGTCTTTACAGCAACATGGGGTTTTACTCGCACCCATATCCATCTAAATATAGTGTCCTTACTCGCACCCATATCCATCTAAATTTGCGGGTACCCGGACCCAAACCCATACCTATAAAAGTGGGGTTTTACTCTACCCATTGTAGGTATTTTTTACGGGTGCCTGTCAGACTTGGGTTCAATTGCCATCCCTAGATAATAGCCCGTCCCACTCACAACTCATCTTATAGTCAAGGTAACTTCTCAAGACATTAAATGGGTGAAACTGAGGGAATGAAGATTGAAATACAACATTGATGCATCATTTCACAGTCAAGATAACGAAGTGGGCATAAGAGCGTGAATTCGGGATGATACAAATGCTTTTGTATCGGCAAAAACAAAATGATTTAATTAAGCCAAGATGTGAAATACATATTGGAAAAACATTAGGCTTGATATCAACACTTAACTTGTTCATGAATTCAACTAGACTCAAAAGGAGTGGTTGATAGCTTGGCTTCTTGGAAACATGATGCTAAAGATTTTGATGCTATTATCAATAATTGTAGAATTATATTAAGACAATTTTATATAAACTCCAATGTTGAGTTTGTAGAAAGACAAACGAGGTTGTTCACCACATTATAAACTAGTTTGTAGATTTTGGTTGATTCACCAAGTTATATCAAACGTATTTTAAATAATGAAATGATACAATATTTCTTTTCTAAAAAAAAAAAAAGATATTATAGTGTCAATCCAAACATGCCTTAATTTGTAATTGAATAATCACTTAAAATAATCGAAAAGTTCAAAACAACACAGTGACCAAAGACTCTCTCTCACTAGAGCTCGCATAAGTAGTAGAGTTTATGCATTGTTCCACTAATTGTGTGCTTTGCGGTAGCAATTATGAAGATAGTATCCATGTTTTGTTAGAATGTCCTAATGCTATGCATATTTGGCGTGAGGTTAACCATTGGGACAAGATTGACAGAGCTCTTATGCAAAATTTATGGATGCAATGATTTTTAATGTGTTATCTACACTTAGTCCATCTCAAAGTGCACTCTTTGATACCGTGATGTGGATCATTTGAAAAAGAATGAACTTAAAGTTATGGTAGCATAAAACTAAGACAAACGCTCAAGTGTTGACTAGGGCAACACCACTTCTTGAAGATTATAAGTCAGCTCAAATTATTAGATAAGGCGGTGGTACTACTTCAGCTGCAAATCACCAAGAACCAAGCCGACAAGAAGTGATCTGGTGGGAAAAACCAGCGAGAGAGATAGGTACAAATGTAATATAGAAGCCTCCTTTTCCTCCTCTCTTAACTGGGCCAGTCTTGGAATGTGTATCTGGGATGATACATGTGACTTTGTTCGTGCAAGAAGTGATTGGTTTTCTCCTGTATGTGATGTCACAATAAGGGAAGCATTTAGCTTACACACGACACATTAATGGGTTTCAGATCTCCAATTTGATAATGTAGACTTTGTTTTAGATTCACAACAAGTCGTTGATTCTTTTCATAAAGAGGTAGTAGATGATAGTGGTCTTAGCTGTATTATTACTTCATGTAGACAATTGTTTCTGGATAAGTTTCAAAACTCTCATGTCGAGTTTAATAGGAGGCAAGCTAATGTGGTCGCTCACGAATTAGCGAGGGTAGCCCTATCTGATCCTAGCCCGAATATTTATGATGGTGTACCGTCATGTGATTTGAAATCTTTTAGCTAATGAAATGCATTTAGTTGCTTCTTCCAATAAAAAAAATATGGAACTTGAAGGTTCCTCCAAAAGTCAAAAACTTTATGCGGTGTATTGCTAGAGAAGTCTTGCCAATCCGATTGCAACTTTGAGATAAAAGGGTAAATTGTCCTTGTAATTGTGTCATATGCAATTTAGATTATGTGAATCAAGAAACACATATATCTTGATATTATTTTCAATAGGCTAAATATCTTTTTTGATCCTTTTAAGTTTGACAAATATGTTCTTATTACTTTTTTAAGAATCTATTTGAAACTTAAAATACTTCTAATAGATGCATTAAATTAATAACTTAAAAACATATTTGAAACTTAAAAAAAACTTAAAGAGCTATTGGAAACATAAAAACTTAACTTATTTGAAACTTAACCAACTTAAAGGACTACTCCGATATTTTTGTCAAACTTAAATGATAAAAAAAAGTATTTTACTTTTTTCAATACTTTACAAGTTTTATCTTTTAAAGAGTCGACACTTTTTGCATGTATTTTTTTGGAGTATTTAAAAGCAGAGGAATAATTTTTTTTTGAAGGAAAAACAGAGGAATAATAAAGTTCAAAATGAAATAGTTGATGTATATAATCATGTTTTAGAACATGCAACATCATTCTTACATGAATGAGTAGCAGCCCGTCAAGCTCACAATTCATTTTATAGTCAAGGTAACTTATCAGGACCTATTAAATGAGTAAAACGAAGGGAAGGAAGATTGAAATGCAACACCGATGCATCCTTTCCCAATCAAGATAATAAAGTAGAAATAGTCATGCAAAACTCAAATGTGTCCTCATCGTGAACTTAACTCAATTGATATAAAAATTGTATAATATATGCAAGAGATTGTGTTCAAATGTCAAACACTTCACTTCTCCACATATAAAGTGTGTCAGCTTCGGCCACCGAGATATTCGAAAAAGAAAAATAAATATCAGGATAGTGTCAATTAATTTGTAATTGAATAATCACTTAAAATAAAATAAAGGCTTAATTACTTTTTTGGTCCCTTAACTTATTTTTTGGTTTCATTTTGGTCCCTTAACTATTAAAAGTTTCGTTTTGGTCCCTTAACTTACTTTTTGGTTTCGTTTTGGTCCCTTAACTATTAAAAGTTTCGTTTTGGTCCCTTAACTTATTTTTTGGTTTCATTTTGGTCCCTTAACTCTTCCTCCGTCAACCACTTTGGTCCTTTATGTTAGGATGAATGTATTAGAGTTAAGGACCAAAACGAAATCAAAAAATAAGTTAAGTGACCAAAACGAAACCAAAAAATAAGTTAAGGGACCAAAACGAAACTTTTAATAGTTAAGAGACCAAAACAAAACCAAAAAATAAATTAAGAGACCAAAACGAAACTTTTAATAGTTAAGGGACCAAAACGAAACTAAAAAATAAATTAAGGGACCAAAAGAGTAATTAAGCCTAAAATAAATTATTTTCGAACAGTTCAAAACAACACAGTAACCAAACACTCAATCAACAAAATCCCTTACCCAAAAACTCAAATCCGGTGCATGGCTCAACCGTCTTCACCACACCGCCGCCGTAACCACCACAACCACCTCTCCACCTTTCTACACTCCACCGCTTCAAATTTCATCTCTCTCTTCAATCCTCATCCTCCTCCCCCTCTACCTTCATCTACACCTCAACTACCTTCCGCAATTTCGCTCCCTCTCTTCCTCCCACCACCTCTCTCCACCGTAACTCTCTCCTCCACCACCGAGTCAACTCGCTCTTCCCCCAAATCGGTCCGAGTATCGCGGCTCAATGGAAAAAACATCACCGGTGGCAGTGGTGGTCCGGCTTTTGTTGGTCAGGTTTTCAGTATGTGTGACCTCTCTGGAACTGGTCTTATGGCTGTTTCTACTCACTTTGATATTCCTTTCATCACTAAAAGGTTCTTTCAAATTTTCGCAATTTTTCGTGTTTTTTCAATTTAGCTTTGAAATTCAAAATTGAAGATTGTGTTTTATTTTCTAAGCTGTTGTTCAAATTTTACTTATATTAGTATATTAATGCTTAGAAAATTGTGTTTTATTTGTATTAGTTATTCGAAATTGTGTTTTATTTGTAAGCTGATGTTATCTATGAGATTGTGAATATTACCAATTTACGAAAAAGTCTCTGCTCTATCGAATTTTACTCGTATTAGTATATTAATGCTTCGAAGATTGTGTTTTATTTATATTAGTTCTTCGAATATTTGTATTAGTGTTTCGAAGATTGTGTTTTATTTGTAAGCTGATGTTATCTATGAGATTATGAATATTTTGAAAAGGTCTCGGACTCTGTCGAATTTTACTCGTATTAGTATATCAGTGCTTTGAAGATTGTGTTTTATTCGTAAGCTGTTGTTATTGTTGTCAAATTTAATAATTTGAGCAAAGTATTGAATTCCTATGCGCGGGCAAATAGCTCCCTGAGATTATAAATATTTTACGCAAAGGTCTCTGACTCTGTCAAATTTTACTTGTATTAGTATATTAGTGCTTGAAAGATTGTGTTTTATTGGTAATTCGTACGCTGTTGTTATTGTTGTCAAATTTAATTAGAGCAAACAATTGAATTTGTAGACGCAGGCAAATAGGTCCCTGAGATTATAAATATTTTACGTAAAGGTCTCTGACTCTGTTGAATTTACTCATATTAGTATATTAGTGCTCCGAAGATTGTGTTTCATTCGTAATTCGTACGCTGTTGTTATTGTTGTCAAATTTAATTAGAGTAAACCACCAAATTTGGAGGCGCGCGCAAATAGGTCTTTGGGATCATAATATTTTTCTCAAAGGTCTGACTCTGTCAAATTTCACTCATATTAGCTTGTCTTTCTAATAGTTAGGGACCAAATTTGATGGTAAAGTTAGGAACTATATTGACGATGAGTGGTTAAATTGACAATACCATAGGTTTGAAATAGATATTGAAGATTGTGTTTTATTGTTAAGCTGTTGTTATCTTCAGCAAATATGTCATAAAAGGTCTGTGTAAGCGTAACTCGCTGTCGCATTGGTCTTGAATATTAAATTAATTTCAAAATACTGAGTGTCAAAACCACCAAATTTGTTCCTGACTTTGTAGGACAATCTCAAACACGTCTCTGATATTATGATTATTTTAAAAAGTCCATCACTCTGTCAAATTTTACTGTTAGGGACTAAATTGACAGTAAGTGGTTAGACATATTATGAACCAAATTGACAGTAAATTGTTAAAATATGGGGACCTGATTGATAGTAAGTGGTTAAATATAAGGACGAACTTGACAATTTAATAGAGTCATTGAACTTTTTTAAAATATCCATAATCTCAGGTACCTATTTGAGAGCACCTTATAAAATCATGGACTAATTTGGTGGTTTACTCCAAATTAAATCAGAGGGAAAACCACCATTTTGGTCCCTGAATGTATCGAAATTGCAAAAACATCTACAAGTGGTCTTTTATTAATCATTTTGGTCCTCAAATATTTTTTAGGTAATCAATTTAGTTACCGAATCTGTTTTTCGTTGGTCAATTTAGTCCATAAATTACTAATAGAAGAAGGTACTGGGTATGTGTTTGCCACTTCAATAAATTTAGGGAGTATTGTGACAGCGCCTCACACATTCAAGACCAAAATGGTTGTTTTCCCTTAAATTAAGATTGGTTGTAACTTTTTTGTTGCTGTCACTTTTGTTTTTAATTGGTGAATACGATGATGAGCTCAATTAGTTTATTGCTTAGTCATGTGAAAATTTGTTTGTGGAAGGAATCCACTTTGGATTGGGTAATGCTATTTGGACAACAATTTTGGATTAGCTTTTAGTTCATTGTAGCTTCTCAATTATAATAAATATATGGTTTTTACTCAAAGGAAAGAAGTGTTGTTGAATAGCGGTTATTGCTATAGCACCTTGGAGTAGCGGAATTTGAAAAAAAAAAACACTATTGTTTTGTGATACACGATTTAGTACGAAGTGTTGTCGTATTATGGCTATAATACAGAGAAATTTGAACAAATTGCTATTTTCCGTGATCAGTGATTGACAAACAATGCAGAAAAGTTGTTATAAGTTTATAGGTATTTACCAAGAGGTTAAATGAGCGAGTTTGAAAAAAAGAGGTAGATGATTTCAACTCATGTGAGAAGTTGTTATTTAAAGCTGACAGTTATTGCAAGATTCTTTTAATATTTTTTACTATAAGTGTTTCTTGAGAAGTTTATCCAAACCGGTACTGAAACGAAAAAAAATTCCCGGGTCGCTTAATGACAGAATATAGGAAGGTGTCTGTTATGGAGGTGTGATACCCGGTGTTTTTAGAGTTCTCGTGTCTGTTTTGAGGACAATTGAATAGTCCTGCATTCATATGCAAATGCGAGCTAGTCTTTTGTTTCTTTTAGCATTCTAGGCATCCAATACAGATGTTAAGAGTAAGGGTAATCTCATTTCTCATACCGATGTAACAAACACATGACATCTTGCTTAGGAAATCCAAATGCTTGGGAGTTGTGCAACATTGATAATGGATTTATGACCATTGAAAGGAGTTTAGGGATTGAAATTGTGGCCAGTGTTTGTTTAAAACCTCAATGAAGTAATGATTAAGCTGTTATTGTCCATCATTTTCTGAAAGCATAATTTGTTTCCCCTTTTATCTGTTTTCTGCAGAACCCCAGAGTGGCTGAAAAAAATGTTTGCAGCAATCACCAAGAGTGAGAGGAATGGCCCTGTATTTCGTTTTTTTATTGATCTAGGAGATGCAGGTTAGCTCATCGATACTCCCTCTTTTTACAGTCCCTTCATCTGCTTGTAACATTACTGAATGATTTATGTCTTATCATATTTTTCATAGTTTTTCCTTTAACTTGATCAATCTATGGTTGCGATGTTATATAATTTGCAACCTAGGCTAGCTTATTTCCTGTTTACTATAGCTTAACTCTAATATATTTAGCTGCTAGACAAATGCTATGCTAATTAGCTTCTTTGAAGTTAAGAAACAGACTTTTATTTTGTGAAATGGAACATTTTAACAAGCTGATGATTAGTTGTTAATCACTCGTCTTTTCTTATTTGTTTGGGTGATGGATGGGAGGGGGTTCGACTTTAATATTTTATTAATTTTTTTAAAATAGAAAATGAAATTTCATGAGTGAATTGAGGAAACTGAAGCTAAAAGAATGTAGCTGCACAATGCAAATTAGTGACTGACTGTGACCGAACCTCATCCTTGAATTACACGTTTCTGACCTACTGTGACTGAATCTGATCCTTGCATTGCATTACACATTTGTGCTGTTAACATTATATGCTTGCATTCCTCTTTTCCTTGAATTACTCTCCTTTGATCGCATATTTTGATTAGTGTTGATCTTTGATTTGCAATTAACACCAAGTACTAACCTTTTTGAATTTTAATTGTCTTAGTTTCATATGTAAAAAAACTGAATATTCCAAGTGGCGTGGTGGGTGCCTGCCGTCTTGATTTAGCTTATGAACATTTCAAGGTATTGTTGACTTTTTCAATTGCTATTTGGGCTGTAGTTGTGCTGGCTTCATTTAGTCACTTACATAAGATCCATTATTGATTTGGTTGCTTAGAAAAACATAGTGATGCATATTGCATGTAGATGTTTGTCCAAATTATGAAATTCAATATGTTAATATTCTTTTATTGCTTCAATATCTTTTGTTTGATTTATGATGTTGCTTGCTACGTACCATGCAGGAAAAGCCTCACCTGTTCCAATTTGTTCCCAACGAGAAGCAGGTATAATTTTTCTTTCATTGTTGCACATATTTTAATTTTATTTGAATATGATCTTTAAGTATGACAAATATTTTTCCTTCAGGTCAAGGCAGCTAATAAACTTCTGAAGACAATCCCACACAGTGGTTTTGGGAAAAAGGTTGATGGGGTGCCTGTGTTTAGTGCTCACAACTTGGATATTGCAATAGCAACTACAGATGGTATTAAATGGTACATGTTGCTCATCTTCCTTATTTTGTGTGAATTCATGTCATTGTCAGAGAGCTTCAAGGTCGGAAAACTTGTTCCCTCAAATTTTCAATATAGCAAAATAGTCCATGAGATTGAAGATTATCAGTCAATTTATTTCTTTTGTTAATTGGTTCAATCAATTATGAAATTATGCTCCACTTGAGCACGCCCTAAATAACGTCTCAATTCAGCAATTCCGTCCCTTTTAGATGACAAAAGGATTAAATTGGTTGACAAGCTTCAATTTGAGGGACCAACTTTCCATTTCGTAAATTTAAATGAATAAATTGCCTGATCCTACAATTTTGTTTATCAAAATGGTGATTCCATCTTATTATATCTCATAATTTGAAAGGACAAGCTCAAACACTATTATTTAGACTAATCTTAATAAACCGATAATAAAAAAATGGAAATAAAACGTAGTTCCAAAGAATGACTTGTTATCATGGTGATATGCAGTGAAAAGAAAAAATTAAATATTATATCCTAAAATAGTGTTACTTATGCATTTAGGACATATTTCACTGATATAGCCGACCCTTTAGAGCAATGAGAAATGTAATATTTTCTACCAAAGCTACAACTGATATGCCCACGTTATTGTTTGTTTCGAATAGGTATACTCCCTACTTTTTTGATAAAAACATGCTTGATAACATTCTTGAAGAAGCTGTTGATCAACATTTCCATACATTAATCCAAACTCGGCACATTCAGCGGCGGCGAGATGTAGTTGATGACAACCTGGCAGCAGAAGTGGTTGAGGAAATTGGAGATAGTTTAGGGGAGCCTCCAGAGGTATGACTAGTTTAATGAACATTTTATTTTGTTTAATTAAGTACAAGGCTGAGGACAAAAAATTTCAATGCAGTGAATAAGAATCTGATATAGAATAGAATACAGTTTTCAAGCTGAACCTTTCATACCGATTGATTAATTTAGTATTTGTTTGAAGTTCAAGTAAGTGATGATGATGTTTGTTATTGAAAATAATGTTATCAAGATCAAGATCATACCTGGGATGGGGGGTTGCAACATCATAAAATATAGGAATGTAACAAGGACCATAAGATCCTTCCAAAATAAAAAATTCTACTAATACATATGTTGAAAATTCCGCCTTAATTGCGATCAGCCCCTAGTCGCCTTAATTGCGACCTTTGGTTAGCCTTCATTGCAGCCTCCAACACCTTCATTGTGTTGGCTTTGAGGGGGTGGAATTAGTCCCACATCGGATAGATAACACTCTTGAGAAGAGTTTATAAAGATGAGGCACTCCTCACCTTACAAGCCGGTTTTGTAAGGATGAGTTAGTCCCCAAATTTCAACAACATATATACGTTGCGTGTGTGTGTAGAGAATATGAAAAAAGGAGGAATATCTAGTGAGAAAAGCTTTTTTATGTCAGAGTGGGAGGAACTCTTCTTGCTCTTCGCCTTTAAAACCCAAGATGAACCTGAAAGCTTCTGTTTAACAGTCACACGACTTTACCCCTCAAATCAATAAAAGTTTCCAGACCACTTTTTCATTGGTAACAAACACAGTCCCACTCACCACCATGGATTGTATGACCTGCCACCGCCACCATTGACATTGCTGAATAAAAATAAACACTGCTAGATTAAACCAGTATCGTAGCAATGTGTTATTCGAAACCCATATAAACATGAAGGTTACTGGATCGAAATCAGAGTTGCCATCATTTCTGGATTAAAGTGATCCTCGCTGGAGGTGAATCAAAACCAACAAAAACCAGGGAAAGACTTGTAGAAATCTAGATCCAGCAAAACCAATATTGCCTAAATTAATTAACAATTTGTATTTCACAAATCAGGATCTATTTCATAAGATCTATAAAGAATTATTAATATTTCATGAATCGAAAGGAACGGGACTCTGGCTTCGTAGCTGCATGTTGGAAATTAGTGTAACTGTACGTGAAAAACTTTTAGTGACAATGGCAGAAAAGTCATGTTCAGGTTTAGGAAATTTTTGAGATGAACAACAAACAAGAAAAGGCACGTGATATTTTGATTTTAGAATCCTAAACTCGGCCATTTGTTTTGACCTAATAGCTTAAAATGACTTCTATCACACACATGAAATAACATTTCTCACTAAATATACCCCCAAGAAAAATAACTAATAACTAATAACATTATTAAATCAAGAACTTAAATCAGAACTTTCAGAATTCAGAACCAAAACATATTGAGTAAACGATAAAACCATCACATCCAAGATAAGTTGTAATTAGTCATGTAAGACCCAAGTCTAACTAATAACTATGACCGTAACATTCAGCAGCCTCACTACTACCAGCCCCTACCCCACTACATCCAGCTCCGCTATCACCCTACAAAGTATCCTCTTCTGAAGCATTCACTGAGCTATCATCAGTAGCGTGTTTGGCTCTTCCAAGGCTGCTGCCAACACCACGCTTGTATTTGCGCTTACGATGCTTTGCTGAGCTCAAGCTTCAAAACAATGAATAAACAAATATTTGTAAGAAAACAAGTTATAAAGTCCAGTCATTAAGTCTATCCAGTTTCTGACAACAACACTGGTCGACTATGCGTATACCAACTCATTCATATTCATAGCAAACACAACACATACAAAAACGTAAATTGCAATACGTCTTTCATACTCACTCATGATTACATAATCTAAAGAAAAATGCAAACATTGTACAGAAGAACAAGGGATTACCTTTTCTCATAAGCTTCAATAATATCAGCATTGCAAGCTAAACTTTCTGGAGGCTCCCAAGTGTTTGCTGTCTCATCCCATAAGAACCTTCAGTGATAAAAAAACAGAAATAAAATATTATTAAAAAGATCACATTTGGTCCTTTCTCCTTCAATTTTATCACAATCAAGGTATACAAGAAGAACAAAAACAAAAGGGGTACTCACCATTTGACCAAATACTCCACCTTACCCTGTAAAATTGGCACAAAAAAAAAAAAAAAAATTCCATCAGGCAAAAGAAAAAATTGGACAGAAAAATTATTATTGTACTCTTAAGATATAAAAGATAAAAAAAAATAAAAAGAAAATCCCATGATTGAAAAAAGAAGAAAATGAGAAACTTAACCTTGCGGACCCTCTTATTGCGAATAGCTTCGACTTCATAGTAGCCATCACTGAGAGATGGATAATTGACGGCAGGAACATCTTTCGTAGTTGTCGATGTTATCTTACTCATACCTTATTAACCCTTAATGATCAGTGCCGAAAAGACAAGATTAAAAAATGAACGGGAAAAAATGCGGAGATACAGAGACAACATTAAAAGAGCATCGATGTCGTATTCTCCGAGTGAGAAAAAAACACGAAAAGCTGCGTCTGTTTATGACCAAGTGTGTGAAAAGGTGGGTCTGTTTATGGCTGGGTGCGAATCCGAGTTGTAAATAAATCTATTGAAAATCCATCACTCTACATTGTTTTATTTAACGCGCTTTCCCCTTTGGCCAGTTTCTCTTTCCGTGTCCTCCTTTTATTGGCTTTTAATTTTTTCCACATTTATGATTTTATTTACAAAAAAGTGTTACTTTTTTTTTATTATTTTATTTTAAGGATTTTATTCACAGAAAGCTTTGGTTTTCTTTCTTTATATATGCAAACAGCCAAACCCAATATTTGTATTATCATTAATATCAAAGAGTAAATAGGTATAGAATTTTTATAAGTACTTTTCCTATAAAAAAAGAGATCGTGTTTTCAACTATAACAAGTATTTTTTAATTTTTCCACTTATTTTAAATAGAAATATTAAGTTTTCTTTTAGTGCATACAAAATGTGTAAAAAACCTGTAAAGAACATTAAATCAAAATTAAAAGTGAAGTATCATAACCATGACATCCAAAACAAATCATAGTTACTCAGATACATAACATAGGATCCATATTTAACTAAAATGATAACCATCACCATAACATTCAGCAGCCTCACTATCACCTGCCCCTGCGGTCCATCTCCACTATCACCTTCTGCAGAAGCCATTTCCAGTGATTTTGAATGTGGATCAAACAATGACTGCTCATAAAAGAGAGGGTTTATGTGAAGACATGAGATGAGCAGAGAGGATCGAAACTCGAGAGATAGGGTAAGATGTGTGAAACCAAAAAGATGAGTAGAGAGGGTCAAGAGACTCAAGTCGAGGGAGATGGGTGTTATTTTTGGGAATTTTAGGGGATCCCCGACTCGGAAATGCACAGTTTTGGGATCATCAGACAATCTTTACGATCTTTCTTGCGATGATCTTACCAATTTGCGAATCACATGTGATCCAACTCATACAGAGGATTGAAGATTGTGAGATCATGCGATCTTACGTTTCGGATCTCGATCTTGATAAAAATTGAAAAAGCATAGCATGGGATGCCTACTATAACTTGTTCTTGAAGATAAAAAAGAAGCGTTGCATTTTTTCATAGGGATTAATTCTCGAGGTATACATATTATTATTAATACCCATATTTATTTCTCTCGAATAACTGTTTAGTTTCTTCATTTTTCCTGACAGGTTCAAGAGGTGCTTGATGAAATGGGCCATCCGAGTATACCACTCAGTGTTATTTCTAAAGCTGCAGAACTCCAGTTTCATTATACTGTTGACAAAGTACTCTTAGGTAATAGGTGGTTGCGGAAAGCGACAGGCATACAACCGAAATTTCCATATATGGTTGACTCATTTGAAAGAAGGTATTTTTTCTGTTTACAATTTGTGGAATTTTCACTCGTGCTATTCTTTGTCAAGAGGTTTCCTAGTCATGTTTATTATATCTGTATAAAAGAACAAATAGTGGCAATTGGTTCCCAAGAATAAATAATTGTTATACTAATCTTGATTACTTGTATTTCATATTTAACTTCTTTAGCTTACTACAGCATCAAAGTTCCTTGTAGTGGGATTAGTTAGGTCCAGCATTAATTAGGGAAACTAAGACCTTTATATTCTCTTTGAGATCAATATATTTTGTTGTTCTTATCGTGCGTGCATCGACACATGTCAATGATTTTTTGGTTATGCTTCTCTTTTCTATCTGTCTAACAGTATCTAGAGTTTAAAGTGGCAACCCAAACTGTGGCTACTTGGTGTGCTCATGAGTGTTTTTTGTCCCCAGCCATATGCGTTCTCAGGTATTGGCATTTCTATACAGTTACACTCGGCGACCTTTCTGGTAGGTGACTCCGTTACTATACCCACGTTCTTTTGCTCAGTCGTCCGTCTAAGATTCCACCCCAAAGGTGCTTTCATGAGCCCTTATCTGTGTTCCCCACATCATTGTTGTTGGCATGTAATAGTCCATTCGGTTGTCTTTCCATCTGGCAGATATGCTGTCAGATCTTTCTATTTTTTCCATTGTCCTGATTTGGTCATATGCTCCTGTCATGTCCTGTGTTGACAGTTGCACGTCATTCTTGTGCGTTTCCAGCCTTTGCTATCTAACTTGAAGGATTGTAGTTGTCAATTGATAAAACCCAGAAATTCAAAGGTAGCACTGTATTATTTAACTGGAAAATGGTGAGCTCAAAGCTCTTACAATGATGAAAACAGAAAATTGAAAGGATAAACCAGAGGGAAGAGAACTCCTACCAGAGCTAGGCTCCTAGACCAGAGACTTATCTCCTAAACAACTCTTAACAAACTTCCTTAACGATTCACCCTCTAGGCTTCCGTCTCTTTTTTAACTGAAATTGTCTTCTTAATGACTAGCCCTCTAGGATTCCTTCTCTTTAATAACTGAAATTCTTCCTAGATTCCAGTGAATATCCTAACTGTAACCGCTTGTATTCCCAGAACTTCTACACGAATTGGAACTCAGGGTTCTATCATCAATGGTGATTCAAATGCTCCCAGTGACTCTAAAGTTTGAGGCCCTTGTTTTCAATAGTTATTGGTTATCTATCCACCAACAAATCGATTTATCTATGACACTGTCGTTTGTATTGTCGAATTGCTTCTCCGCAAACAAGGGTGCAAAGACAAACTGCCCACCAAATCTTCATGTTCTTGAAGTTGAATGATCTTGGTTGGAAAGCCCGATTCTTGAGGGAGGAAATGTGTAGTGTGTACCCATATGGATTACCCAAATTTTAAATTTTAAAAAATTGATGGTATTTAGTTGGTATATCGGTAATATCCATGAGCATCAAACGAGTTCTTGTACGGGTATTACTTAAAATTTGAAGTATCCATACTTCATAGCTTTATTTTGGAATTCAGAACTATGTTCTCAATGAAGTATTTCAGATTATTTGGCCATTTTTCTAGGGTTAAATATGTTTTTGGTCCCTATAAATATGTCAACTTTTCGTTTTAGTCCCTCTAAAATATTTCTTCATCTTTTAGTCCCTCAAAAATATGCCATTTTCACTTTTGGTCCCTCTTTTAAAGTAAACTCATATGTAGAATTCATATTTTTGAATAAAATGTTGCAGAAAAATTCATAATATTATAAGAATCTCTCCCAAAAAAAAATTTAATTTTTTTAAGAAAACATGAATTTAATATGAATTTTTATATTTTTTAAGGTTAAAAATTCATATTTAATTTGTGTTTTGTTAAAAAAAAAAATTGTGATTTTTTTTTTTTACAATATTCTACACATTTCTGCACAATTTCATTAAAAAATACAAAAATTAACTTAAAAATCGGGACCAGTGATTGAAAATTTTATACGGACTACAAGTTGAAGGAAAATTTTAGAGGGACTTAAACGAAAAGTTGGTATATTTATAGGGACCAAAAACATATTTAAACCCAATAATAAGGTTATCTGGGCAATAGAAGCTGAGTACAAGGGGTATATTTCAACCTAATAATAAGGTTATCTGGGCATTTGTACAGATGTTATTTAATAATGATCATTTACTTATATTTTCAATAACTTATTTGTCGTTAAAATAAGGAAGCATAATAAGTCTCTATTAGTTTTTGATTCGTGTAAAATTTTATAAACTTGATCTACATTATAAGAACTATCAGTTCAAAAGTTTGGAATAATTAATTTCACATTCTAGAATATGTTACAAAAAGTTATTAATTACTATCAGTGTTGTCGATGGTGGAGGGCCTAAAATCCACTATGTAAACATACCATTGTGGCCTATGGCACTGCCATGGCAGCCATCCCTTCACAAGTTGCCTATGGCGGTTGTCAAAAAGTCCGCTACGGCATTCTGCATAGACTGCCGTTTATCAACATTGATTTCGTGTAAGTATTAAATTTTGACATCTAGTGTCAGTTGATCTTGTCCAATATCCCTCCAAAAAGTAGATAGATTAAATTCAGAAAATCCAGTTCCTGTCTTTCTGAGTGAGCCCATGATTTTCATTGTTCCTCAAAAGGTTGATGACCCTTTGTACTCATTTGTTGAAGGTCTTCGCATGATTTTAATGAATTGTTGAATCCAAGAAAAGCTCTGTGAAGGAACTTGTCCGATGCTTGATGCAAGAAGATATTTCTCCCACCCTCCCCTCCTCTAATTAAATCAAATCCCTTTCCCTTTGCTCGTCTTTTGTTTAAAATCCCTGTCTTGTATTGACTTTTATACACTGGTTCCTTCGTATGGTTTAACGCTGGCGTGCTATGTTGGTTAGATTTTGGGTTCTCTAATTATTCCTACTCTAGCTACAGCTTAGTCTAATGTGCTTTATGTAAGTCAAATAAGTAATTTTAACCTTGTTTAATACTATGGTTCATTGTCCAAAAGATTGATTAGGTTCAGGTTCATTCTATATTTGTGAATTAGAGAAGTTAGGTCTTGTGCATTCATTGTTTAATTAATAATATATACATTATGTTGTTTGCAGCACATCATGATACGGTTTTCTGCATATGCTTCTATTCTCTTTCAATGACTTGAATATAATTTATAATTGCTCTTATGAAAAGTGTAATTTGATTCAAATTTTGACTAACTCTTTTGGGATGTTGAGCACCTCGTCTAAACAGACTTGTTGTGCTAACCACAAAGAGCTACTCTTTTTATATTTGAAAGAAGCATTTCTTAGAAATATACAGATGCAGAACGAACAAGATTGGAGAGAGTGAAAATGGAAATTTTAGGCTGTTTGGTTGAGAAATTAGTGTTTTCATTTTCTATTTTCAGAGATTTGTGAAGAAAACGATGAAAACATCTATTTATTAATTTCACTTTTTTTCTGTAGAAATCTTCAAACACATGCACAAATAAAGATGATACTTTTGTAATTACTAGGAAAAACAGGAAACGAATACATGAGGCAGTTTCTCAAGCTAATTTGATTAACAGGAATGTTTTTGTTTCTATTTTTTTTTCACTAATTATTACAAGGACACTATCTGATTCAATGTTCTGTTTTCTCTTTGCAACACTTTTTGTTATCATGCAGAAGTGAAGCATCTTTTCTGAGAATTACAGAATCAAGCAGCTGCCCTAAAGAAACTGGTTGTACAGACTCTTCTGAATATAATTTGGATGACATCACTGAAGCAAGCACAAAACATTCACATGAAAAAGCAGGGTTATCAAGAAAAGGTGTAAATAAAGAAGATTTGAAACAAAATACCTTTCTTCCAAAAATCACAATGGTTGGTCTCTCTACTGAAGAAGCAGGCCAAATGAGCAAGGCTAGTTTGAAAAAAACAATGGATGATTTGACAAAAGAGTTGGAGAAGACAGAAGCAGACAATGTGACTGTTGGTGGTAGTAATGAGTATAAATTAGAAGATCGGGACCCACTATTCGTAGCTAATGTGGGTGATTATTATTCTAGTGTTGGAAGGACGGGAAGTCCTCGTTGGATTCGAGGAGGATCAAACTAAAACTTGCATGATGACCGTTTCTCATTTTGGTCGAAAACTCAGGAGCTACACATTGGATTTTTTAAGGAGGGTCTAACTAAAACCTTTTTGTTATCAAGAGTATTTCATTTGGAGTTTTGGATATTTATTGGTGTCTCCAAATAAGATTGGAAAATCAGGTTGCTGTTTAACAAAGTTAAAATTTTGGAGCTGGAAATAATCTAGTCTAAGCCTTTGGGGTGTATACTAAAGTTGGATGATTATGCTTGAGATTATGTCTGATCAGAATGTTGTACATCATTATCTATGTAATTTAGCAATGTTTTCCCATTTTTCTGACTTTCTGGGATGTTGAATAAATCTTGTATTACATAGTAACTAGCTAGAAACTATATACATACTTGGTTCTGTGAAAATAAAGAAAGCGTTGTCCATCATACTAATCTGAAGGGAACAAATGACTCACCTATATCAGTGGTGTTTATGACAACAATGTATTATTACAAATTACATTAGACATAGTTTTTAGTTTTTTTTTTTTTATATATATTTTTTTTATATAAATCAAAGGTGCATAAGTCCTCACAATTATCTGCATCAGCTCAAAGGAATACATTACTAAAAATGCTTCTATTATTTTAATTTCGAAATATATTTTTTATTTTTAAAATAATAAAATTATAAAATCTAGTGATGAGGGAGTATGATAAGGATGTGTTTTTGGTTTGATCTAATGGTCAAAAACTAACTTTCTCATGGTGGGAAAAAAGTAGCTTTCCCATGCTAAAGCTCACCCTAAAAGCTGCATTATCAACATCTTCAACACAAGGTGGCATTTAGTATAGGAAAATGAAGTTTTTTTCCACCATGGGAAAGTGGGCCTATTAAAGACAGCTGCCTGTTTCAACCTGATACAATTTAAAAAATAAATATTTCCTTTACTTATTTTATTCAATTATGTGTTTGCTATTTTACCCCCTTACTTTACTGCAACAAAAAAGGATTCAGACTCTGCCTTTGTTACTCTTCATCTATCAAAAAAAAGAAGATTTCTATCCTCCATATCGTGAATGATGAGTATGACCCATTTCATAATTTTTCTCATAGCTCAAGATTAACCCAACTCTTTGCATAACAATGAGTATTATCAAAATGATAGAAAGCATTAGTACGTTGTGTCTTGTGCTCCATGATCTCGACAATTAAATAAACAAAAACCGTTGTTGTTTGTGAGTGTTACTTGTTCCAAACAATCACAATGAAGAGAAAATTAAAGGCATTGGTGTTAGCGGTGGTGCGTCAATGCAGAGGTTGAAGCATGCAAGGTGGAAGACAGTGCAAAAATGGATATAGTGCTGCCAGACTATAATAAAGCTACTGTTCCAAAAAGTAAGCAACAGGTTGCAGGTAATAACATTGAGTGGATCTGAACCATTCATTTAAAATAATAATATATCAATGGTAGAAAATGGAACTTTGTCATGGTGGGAAAGTCTTCCTCTTACCCACCCTAAATGGCACCTCAACACAACCATTCCACTCTTCAAAGGATATAATTTTTTTGAAAAGTAACATATATAATCGGTGGCATTTTGGGTGGGTAGGAGGAATACTTTCCAACCATGGGAAAGTTCACTTGTAGTGGACAGGCGGCAGTTATAGCAGGTCATTACTAAAAAAATAATAAAATCAATTAGCTTATTTTAATACATTGCTTCTACACCTCCCATTTGCTTTCTGTTCCTGTTATGCACCCACATTTACTTGGACATTCAATTAACCCTTATACCCTTTTTTTGTCTTTTTTTTTTTTTTTTTTTTTTTTTTTTAAGTTAGCAACTGTGTTTATTTCTTTTGTGGATGTATATGCTTGACAAATTTATTTTCTGTTCTTCGGATCTTAACAAATTTTGTAGATTACTTCAAAATCGCCAATTTACAAACGACGCCGTAAACTGAAAGGTTTGTATCTCCTCCCCATTTATCTTTTTTTCTTCGCACCTTTACAAATTCTGGATTTCTTCAAAATCTCTGCTTAGTAGGATGAGATCTGTTTAGATGTACTTGATATTAAGTTGTGATTAATTTTTTTCTTTTGGCTTTCTGGTTCCGATTCTGGCATATTGGGTTTTTTTTTTTAGTTCAGACAGAAAAGAAAGTAGTGATTAATTTATTTTTCGAAACAAGTAGTGACTACATATAAAATTGATTTTATGATGTTTATGAGTTTGATTTGTTAGTTCTTCATCTGTGTTTTTATTGGTAGTTTTGACCAATTTGACACGAGGCTCTCGAAACTAGGCTAAGTACTTTGGTGTCTATATTACTTTGGTGTCTATATAGTCGTATGTCTAATCTTTTTCTTTGGCATATCTTATGCCGTTATTAAAATTGGGTTAAACATGAATGAATTACTGTTACTGATGGTATATTGATGTATACAAATGTAGGTGTTACCCATTGGAACATGGATATACAAGAAATTCTCAATATATTTAATGCAAAAAATGTATCCCAAGTCAATGAGGATTGTTCTGAGGTATGTTGAATTTTGTATGTTAATTTTGGGATAAGTTGGAATGAGTTTGTATAATTAATAAGTGATTATTTTTTGTATAAATGATGTATAGGGTTTGGGAGGTAATAATCAGTCGGAGAGCGATGATTGTTCATCCGATGAAAACGAAGGTAACACTGAAGCAGAAACTAACAATGAAGGGTATGGATGCAACTTTGATTCTGAAAATGGTATAGAATGTGCTGCTGACATAGAGAAAATTAATTTTAAGGAGACATGTTCGGAAGAAATAATGAGTTACCATTTTCCGAGTCGTGAAGTTGCATTCATGTTTTATAACTGGTATGGTTGTTCACATGGATTTGCCGGTAGAAAGAGCCGGGTTGTTAGGAATGTAAAAGGTGAAATTGTGCAACAAACCTTTCTTTGCGA
The DNA here is from genome assembly GCF_003473485.1 of Medicago truncatula. NCBI lineage: Eukaryota > Viridiplantae > Streptophyta > Magnoliopsida > Fabales > Fabaceae > Medicago > Medicago truncatula. Next base: position 20,079,969 of record NC_053047.1, read on the forward strand.
GAGGAATAGAAATCCTGATGTTCGGAAAAGAGAGCATAAACCTACTAGTCGGTGTGATTGCGAAGCAAAAATTCAAGTACATATTGATTTCGATAGCGGGCGTTGGTACATATCAAATGAATACAATGAGGAAATCTGGCATTCCAACGTCACAGATTTATGGTTATTTTGCTACACAGGCTGGTGGTTTTGAAAATGTGGGCTATACAAGGAGAGACATGTACAATGAGCAATTGAAGGGGACATGAAGCAATAGTTCTGATGTTGATTGTGCAATTGAATTCTTGAAGGCAATGTGTGCTAGGGATGATATGATGTACTGGAGGCACACTGTCAATCAGGATGGAACCCTTTGATACTTGTTTTGGTGTGATGGAATTAGTCGTATGGACTACTCGGTGTTTGGTGATGTTTTGGCCTTTGATGCAACCTATAAAAAAATTAGGTACAATACACCGTTAGTTATTTTTTCTGGCGTAAACCATCATAATCAAAGTGTTATATTTGGTAGTGCAATTGTGGGTGTTGGAACAAAATTTGTTTAGCAATAATAACCCTTAAGAGTTTTGAAGATAACAAAATATTAAAAATTGTCAATTGGAAACGCTAATATTTGTTCAACTTAAATTTGATTCTGAAAGAACAAATAAAGAGAAAGTATATCAACAAAAAGAGAAGCTTCAAGCGTCTGAAGAAAACTGCTCCTGAAGTTTGAAGTGCTCCTGAAGACAAAGTGCTTCTGAAGTGATGACGTCATCAGAAGCAAGTTCATCAGAAGCTGTATATCACCAGAAGCTGCAGTTCATCAGGAGATGGATCTTAAAGCTTCAAAAGCTGTTTCAAGGACTCTAACTCGCCTAGAAATTGCAGAAGACTGGAAAAGTATGGCAACGGCTATTTTGAAATGCATTGGATGCTTATTCTTCAAAGAGCGTTGACATAGTATGTTTGTACGAAGTGTACAACCACTACTTCCACTACTCTGTTTTTGTCTCTGCTACAAGACAAGGATAACAGCTTTGCCTACAACAATGTCTATTCACATTGGGAACACATTTGAAATTGATCCTTCATAGGACAATAACCATATCAGGCAAAAGATCATTGGTGATAGATCAAAAGCTTCAAACGACTCTATTTTGAATGAGAAGACATTTCAACGTCTCTTTCACACCTCTATATAAAGGAGTGAAGACTCAGAGTTACTTAAGAACAATACTACGCATCAGCTAAGCCAAAACTCTGTTGAAATTGCTCTTCACTTCAAAGGTCACTTAGAATTTCTTAACAAAGCTTATATCTTAGGAATTCTAGAGTCTTTAGAGTCTGTATCTGATTTGTATTGTGAACACCACTGGTTGTATATCAAGTGTTCAACCTCAAACATTTTTCATTGTAATTTTGTTTGAATTCAGAAGTCTCTTGCAGTTGTGCTTGAGCAATAGAAGTCTCTTGATTGTGTTCAGGAGCATAGGAAGTCTCTTGCAGTTGTGCTTGAGCAATTTGAAGTCTCATACTAAGTTTAGTAGTGAGCATTTGTAATCAGATATTACATAGTGAACTCCCCTTGGAAGTGCAAGGGGGACATGACTGACTTCCGGTTTGTGGAAGGAACATGTATAAATTGTCAGTGTCTTTCTTCTCTCTTTCTCTCTGTTTTATCCGCTGCATTTAGTTCTGAACATCTCTTCAGAAGTAGAACTCTATCTGCTTCTGACCTGCTTGTTTCAGATAGGAGAAAGAAAAGAAAAAGCTAACACAATTCAAGCCCCCCTTCTTGTGTTTTTCTCACTTTGAGTGGGTGACGAAACTGAAGAAAGTTATTGCTCTGTTAATTTCATTAACTCTTTTTGTAGTTATAATGAAGTAACCAATATGGTATTAGTGTTATCATAATTTCGTTTGAGTTTGTATTAATCATTTAAGAATGAGATTTAATGTATCGTGTTGTTGTTCTTGTTTTTATTTGAGACAATTTGTCACAACTCCATGTTGTTGTCCAATCCATTTAGTTTCTCCATCTTAATGTTGTTGCTTAATCGATTATTATTTTTTGTTGAATCTTATTTTTTTTCGTTGTTTTTTCTGGATTCGTAATATTGATGAGTCATTTATTACCTATTTCTAGATATTATTTAGTTTAGTTTTAATTAGATTTTAGTTTATTTTATATTAATATTATTTCATTTTTAAGATAGTTTACTACAAATTGCATTTTATTATATTTCAGGAATGAATATTGGATGGATTGAGTCTTGGAGCAAAAGAAAGGGACTTGGAGCTGATTCGGTACGAAAATACAAAGATTGGAAGACAAAACATGTCTCCCCTAAAGTCAGAAGCTTGGCACGGCCTGTGCTAGCATTGGCACGGCCGTGCCACCCTCCAGAGTGTCTTTTGCTGCTTTTGCTTAGATTTTAAGCTACTCTATTTTTAGCCCGAATGTAATTGCTTAGATTTTAAGCTACTCTATTTTTAGCCCGAATGTAATTGCTTAGATTTTAAGTCAAATGTATGCTATAAATAGAGTTGCCATCCATCACAAATATTCATCTTTTCTCGGAATGCAATATGTGACAATTGTCTTTCTAATAAAAGTTCACCTTTACTTTCTTGTTATTTACTTTTATGTTTTCTCTCTTCTTCTCTATGTCTACAATGAACGTTAGTGAGTAGACTTCTCTTTGTATTGGGATTGTTGGATAAGTCTAAATGACATAATCCTAATCAAACCAAGCTCTAAGCCTTAATCTTATGTAACCCTAATTCCTTATCTAAATTCACCGCTTTAACATGGATCAACCATTATCAAACTGTGGAAACGAAAGTGGAGGGTTTGATAATTGTTTATCCATCATCTCAAATATCAATTCATAAAACGAAAGTGGAGCTTTGATATTCGAACAAGTGAATTTAGACAAAGATTGTAAAGGCAGCGAAATAGTCTTTACAATCTTTGAGACATATAGTTTTGATCTTCAAGGGAACTAATAATGATCAAGTCAGTGAAATAGGCTTGGTTGTTAGAGGAACCAAAATCTAATAGTAATCAAGTCAGCGAAATAGGCTTGGTTGCTAGAGGAACAAAAGAGAAACTGTCTTGAGAAATTAGGTCTAACATAAGGTTATAAGTTTAATAGTTTGGTTTGTGAAGGACTTGTCATTAGGATGAACCAATAATTCCAAGGCTCTTATCTTTTATTATTATTTTCTTTTAAACATACAAAAATACAAAAAATACAACTTTCTACTTTCTATATTTTAATTCTAATCATTGTTAAAAGATAATTGAATTCATAACTCCCTGTCGGAAAGATACTCATCTTTTTATACTACTTCGGTAAGACCGTGCACTTGCGGTTTTATCTCATCAAATATCCAGGCTTTCATGGTGTTCATCAAGTTCATCCATGTTGTTCATCTTCTTCTAATTTACTTTTTAATTTTTTATACAAACATTAAAATATATATTTTAATAATTATAGAAAAAATTATTAAAGAAAAGATCTTGTCAAGATAATTTACGGAAGAAACTTTACGCAAGCTATCATTGTGCAAAGGACATAATCTGACCTTTTCAAAAAATTGTGAATTCCAACACTAAAATGCAATAAAATGTTCAAGTATTCGAAAAATAATTTTCTTTTTAATAAATACTCTCTCCATCCCTCAATAGATGATCTATTTGACAAAATGCATTATTGATTTAACATACTTTGACCATATTTTTCTACTAATTCACAAAGAGAAGTAATATCATGTAAGATGTTGTTAGATTTGTCTCGATGATCATTTTTAAAATATTAAGTTTTCATAATTTTTAGTAGAGAACTGAAGATATCAAAGATAAAATATATGTATTGGTACGTGTATCGGAGTTAACTAAGTCATCTAAAATCGGACGGAGAGAGTATCATTTTTCTAAATACAATAGCCTTTTCATTCCAGACAATTGTTCCATCAATAGCAGAACAACAGTAGTAGGACAAGCTAAAAAGTACTGCACTTTATTTTTTCAAAGACTTTTCAGAACTTTTGACTGTCAAATATCAAACCACTACCACGTTTCGAAAGCACACTAGTAGAAGAAGACACGTGGATCATAGAAAACAAACTAGTTCTACTCTGGTTCGAAACCAAACTAGTGCCAATTTTCAAGCAATGCAGCATTTTAAACTAGTGTCAAATTTCAAATAATTGAGTGAGATACTTGATTAAAATGATTAAGTGTTTCCTCTTTGCATTTTAAAATGAGTATCCCTTTAATAAAAGAATTATTTAAAAAATAGTGTCATTTTCAATTTGCAATACAATTTTTTTTTCCCAAATGTATCTTTCAATTAATACTACACTCACTATTTCTAAAGTATACCTTTTTATTAGTGAAGTAGCAATTCTCTTTCTTTTACTAATTGCATTTCTTAATATATATACATAAATATCTTACATGACATTCATTTTAAACAAACCAATGAGTATTATATACTAATATTAAAAAATTATAAATAATTGATGTGCATGCGTGGAAACCAATTAAATACCAAAAAATAGATGTCTCTATTGTAAATGTTCTTGCTAAACAAAAATAATATTTTTTTTTCAATTTTATCATTCATTATTAATTTAAAAAATGTAATTAACGATGTTTTCAATTATACCAAAAAATAATTGATGTTTGCATTCACAACCTTAACATTGAAAAAATGGATCTCAACTATTAACACTGCATAATCCAATTGCATTTTAAGACTATAAAGAGCTTAACCATTTTTTTTTAAATGAGCCTTTTAATTAACGAAATAAATTTGATTAAGCAAGTAGTTTAAAGAAATTTAGTAAATTAATTAAGGTTGGTTGGTTGGTTGGAAATTATTTATGTAGCCCATTATTAGCAGAAAAATATTTATGGCCCAAAATCAAACACATAAAGCCCATGTTAAGCTCAAATTGAATTATAATAAAAAAGTATTATTTGTGGGGTCTTCATTTTTGTTAAATGTACTGTTCCAAAAAGTTGCCAACAGGTTGCAGGTGATAATATTGAGTGGATCTGAACCATTCATTTAAAATAATAATATATCAATGGTAGAAAATGGAACTTTGTCATGGTGGAATTTAAGATATTAGAAGTTTTATAATTTAAGATACACATTGAAACGGTGGCATTTAAGATACACAAATGAAACTTTTTGTGTACCATACCTCAAATGCAATATAAACCTTTGATTTATAATTTAAAGTTTTAATGATATTAGAAGGATAATTTGTTGTGAGAAGTAGGAGATTCTTTTGCTTTATTCTTGAACGTAGGGGGGACCCACTGGTTTACCCCATCATCAACCCTCTCCCCTTCCATTTCATCTTCCTCGTCCAATTGCACTTGTCTCCAAGAATCATGTCTTCTTCTCTGCAAGAATTATGTCTCTAAGAATTATGTCTTATGAAGATGGTTGGATTTCTATCCAATGTGTTGCTTCCCACAAAACTTTAGGAGCGCACTCATAATCACGCAAAACCAATGACAACAATAACATATGATGAACACATTTATTTTGCTTAATCATCTATGTTTGTTAATCCAAGTGTTGGGCGAAAAAATCCAAAAATAAAGTAGAAAGACCCAAACTTTTTCATGGGGTACATAACAGTGAAAAGCAATTGCCAGATAAATCGAAGAGTTGCAGATGCTTTTCCCATGAAACAAAATTTTCATTCCATGGATGGATGTGAGTGAATTATTTGTCAATAAAATTGCAAAAATATAATAAATTTGTTTGTTATCTAAAATACTAATCGAACAAATAAATTATTTGACAGAAGCAAAGTTGCTTCTATGATTTACAGCATTTACAGAAACAATGGTAAATGGATTGGATTTTCAGAAGGGAAACCTAATGAAATCAGTCTTAAAACATGTTGTGAATGCATCAAGGAAGGATTGAAAACCTTCTTTGTAACTGAAGGTGCTAAGAGTGAAACTGTTGTTCAGTCAGAACCTGAAGCTACTAGCTCCGAGGCTAAGATTACTTCAAAGCCAAAGAACTCTAAGCCAAATGCAATGATAAATTCTGATTCTAAGACTTCAAAGATTAAGACTCTGAAGAGATCAGAACATGTTCCTCAGAGTCTGTTGAAACCAGAAGCTGGTATCTTAAAGTCTAAGTTTCAGAGGAAGAAAGCAGTTGTTGCTACTTGGGAATCAGAACCAAGAGGTATTAAACCTAAGGCAATGAGTAACCATAAGCAATCAAACTCTCAGCACAAGGTACAAGAAGTGAAGAGTAAAACTTCTAGTACTAACCTCAAAGGACCCATAAAACAATGGGTACCTAAATCTGAAAATGTCAATATTGCAGATATGTCTAAGAGCAAAGTAAATAAAAAATCATGGTACCTAGACAGCGGTTGCTCAAGGCATATGACAGAAGAGAAGCCTATGTTCGTCACCCTCACAATGAAAGAAGGAGGAAATTTGAAGTTTGGAGACAACCAATCTGGCAAGATCATTGGTACAGGAACTATTGGTAACTCCTCTATCTCAATTAATAATGTGTGGTTGGTAGATGGTCTTGAACATAATCTGTTAAGTATCAGTCAGTTTTGTGATAATGGTTATGATGTGATGTTTGGAATGAAAACTGCACAGTAATAAAAAAGAATGACAAGTCCATAGTATTCAAGGCAAATAGAGTAGAGAATGTCTAAAATAATGCTACACAACAGAGAGGGAAAAGCTATTGGTAGTCTCACCACATCAGTCTTTGCATGTCTCATGGTTGATCAAAGATATACCTACCAAAATCCATCTTAACTCTAGTGGCAACAACATAAATAAGTATTGCCAAACTTGTTGCAATATTTGAGGTGTGAGTAGTGGGAACCCAATTTGCTGCTCCAATCCTATTGAGAATGGCATACTTCACACTCAGCTTTCCTGATGAGATCTTTCCCTTCTTTGGCCAAGTTCTCACCTTACTAGCAGTGACTTCCCTACTGACTTGATTGTCAGTTGCTTCCAGTTCAGTAATATCTTCTTCAGCCAATCCAAGGAATCTGTTGACAATGTTGGGAGAAAAGTTGACACATTCTCTTCTAGCATACACCTTCTGATATTCCCTACTCAGAGGGTTATCACAGTCTTCAGGAATGTTGACCACAAACTCTTTCACCAGCTTTTCATAGCAATCACCAAGATTGCATACAGTCTTCACAAGTCCAGCTTCTTTGATCAATTCCATGACTTCTTTGATTTTAACAGTCTTTTCACTCAGTTCACTTTGAACAGCTACTCTCCTGTGGTATATGAACTTCCATCTTTGTGTAAACTCAAGAAGATGAAATGAGGTAATGATGTTGAGAGCATCCTCCTCAACTTCATACTCACATAAGATATAATGTTGTGAGCATCCTCCTCAATTTCATACTCAGATTCACTGGAGGATTTAACCTTTCTCTTTTACGAGCTTTCACTTGCTGTCATTGTACTAACTTTACTCCATCCTTTATTAGGACCCACACTTGTAGCCTTAGTCTTGCTTTTGGGAGTTTCAGCTAAAGAGGTAGTTCTTTTCTTAGGGAGTGTGCTAGAAGGAACTACAACTATCCCTTTGTTGCTTCTCAACCTCTTAGCTACACCATCACCATGAGTTTTAGCTAGGGGTATGTCAACTAGGTTCAGTTCTTCAACATCAACCACTTCCTTGTCCTTATCTTCAGTCTCAGAGTCTTCTTCCTTTTCTGTTTCCTTAGAGACCTCTTCAGACTCATCTTCTTCTTCTTCAGAAACAACGTCTTCAGGAGACTTATAAGAGTTTACTACTATTTCTAGAGCATTCTTAACACTAAGGTCCTTATTACCACCTTCAATTGTAGTGACATCAATGGAGTTCCTAGGTTGGTCCAAAGATGTTTCAACATCTGGTCCAACATCCTTACGAGCACCAGTATTATCAGGATCTTGATCATTAAAATCATTGACATTTGTTTCATTACCAACATCTATTTCCATGTTCTTAGTACTATCTATCGCATCATTTAAATCTTCTAACCCTAGTTTCCTACCAGCATCAGGAGAATTGAAAATAAGGGTTTCATCAGGATTACCTATAACAAGACCAGAAGTTGATTTTTCTTCAGCATGAGTTGAGACATCATACATGTCCTTGAGTTCCTCTTTACCCTTGGTTATCTTGGCTTCTTAAATAGAGATATCTGCTTGTGCATTCTTCGAATCACTTTTCTTAATGGATTTTCTTTTAGCAACAGATTTGGGAGTGTTTTTCTTTTTGATTGAAGCAGGAGCAACAGTGGAAATGGGCTTAACCCTTATAGGAGTTGATGCGTCTACATTAGAGACCATCTTTTTATTAGGAGGAATGGTTGATTTGGTTTTCATAATGAACTAGTGAGAACAACAGAGTTCAGAGATAGACGAAAAATGGTGAAGTTTTGTTTTCAGGGAAGGAATGTAAACGGTTTTGAGGCTTTGAGAGAGAGAGAGGAATGCAGACTAGGGTTGTGGGTGAGATGATTGCATTTAGTTGGGAGTTGAAGGAGGAAACGAAAGAAACTTCCTGAAATGGCGTGCACCAATAAGAAGTGAGAGACAGGAAAAATTATTGCACGCCTGTCATAAGTTAACTACTATAACTTCCTTTGTAGCGAAATGTCAAGTCTGTCCCTTAACTTCTCCAATTTTTTTAAATTTTTTGTACATGCATCACGCAATGGATTTTCAGTAGAACTTACCGTTTCAACAAGATTCCTAATAGAGTGATTTTGTTTATTTATGTGATTTTCTTTCACAAGAATTCTTCTCCAATCATTCAAATTGTCACTGTGTGTGCAGTTATATCTTTTACGGATTTCCTGACGTTTTAACCTTTCCACCAACATTTTAGCTTGTTCAAAGAACTGATCCTGATGAAGGGAAATCCACTTATAGCAGTTATTCTTAGATCTAATACCCCTCATTAGCACCTATCCTCCTTGATTAGTTATAAAACATTCAGTTTTGTTAAATTTTACTTCCAGTCCTTGGTCACACAGTTGGTTGATACTAATCAAGTTGGATACAAGCCCTTTGACTAAGAGCACATCTTCCAGTTCAGGTGATTTCTCATTGTATATATTTCCAGCCCCTTGTACTCTTCCTTTGCTTTCATCACCAAAAGTAACATTTCCATGATTACATGATTTCAAATTTTCAAAGAGACATTTTTCCCCAGTCATATGTCTGGAACATCCACTGTCAAAATACCAGATATCACTAGACAATGTTTCCAAGGATGTGTAGGCCATTAGTCCAGCATTGTTGCATTTTGGCCTCCAGTTTTTCTTCACATTCTTTCTTTTATGGTCTTGTGATTTGTGTTCAGATTGATCAAGATAACCATGCAACTTAAAACAGAAAGGTCTTATATGGCCTTTTCTCCTGCAGTAGTGACATATGCAAGTGATAGTTTTTTTTTTTGCTAGGATAGTGTTGTTTTTCAGGATTTTTGATGGGATAAAACCGCAAGTGCACGGTCTTACCGAAGTAGTAAAATATGAGTATCGTTCCGACAGGGAGTTATGAATTCAATTAACTTTTAATAATGATTAGATGAAAGTTTCAAAGGTTAAAAGTTTGGATTTTTAATTATAAGAAAATAAAAGAAAAGATAAAAGCCTTGGAATCATTGGTTCATCCTAATGACAAGTCCTTCACAAACCAAACTATTAAACTTATAACCTTATGTTAGACCTAATTTCTCAAGACAGTTTCTCTTTTGTTCCTCTAGCAACCAAGCCTATTTCGCTGACTTGATTACTATTAGATTTTGGTTCCTTTAACGACCAAGCCTATTTCGCTGACTTGATCATTATTAGTTCCCTTGAAGATCGAAACTATATGTCTCAAAGATTGCAAAGCCTATTTCGCTGACTTTGCAATCTTTGTCTAAATTCACTTGTTCGAATATCAAAACTCCACTTTCGTTTTATGAATTGATATTTGAGATGATGGATAAACAATTATCAAACCCTCCACTTTCGTTTCCACAGTTTGATAATGGTTGATCCATGTTAAAGCGGTGAATTTAGATAAGGAATTAGGGTTACATAAGATTAAGGTTTAAAGCTTGGTTTGATTAGGATTATGTCATTAGACTTATCCAACAATCCCAAGACAAGAGAAGTCTACTCACTGACGTTCATCGTAGACAAGGAGAAGAAGAGAGAAAGCATAAAAGTAAATAACAATAAAGGAAATGAACTTTTATTAGAAAACAATTGTCACATATTGCATTCCAAGAAAAGATGAATAATTGTGATGGCTAGCTACTCTATTTATAGCACACATTTGACTTAAAATCTAAGCAAGTATATTCTAAGAATATTCCACGAGAGATTGCGCGCTAAAATAGAATAGCTCAGAATCCAAGCAAAAGCAGCAAAAGGTGTTCTGGAGGGTGGCACGGCCGTGCCAAGGCTAGCACGGGCCGTGCCAGGCTTCTGACTTGTGGGAGACGTATTTTGTCTCTCAATCTTCATATTTTCGTGTCCAATCGGCTCCAAATCCCTTTCTTTTGCTCCAAGATTCAATCCATCCAATATTCTTTCCTGAAATATAATAAATTGCAATTTAAAGTAAACTATCCTAAAAAGGAAATAATACTAATATAAAATTATATAAAATCTAAATAAAACTAAACTAAAAAGCATATTAAAATAGTATATAAATGACTCATCAAACTCCCCCACACTTGAATCTTTGTTTGTCCTCAAGCAAAAGGCATAAACATAGTAGCACTAACAGTTATATCAAATGACAATTTCAATTAAAGCACATGTCTCCTCAAGGGCTTAAATCCCAAATGTACACTAATCACAAACTCAAGCATTTCTTATAATTTTTATTCAACCCAACGATCAAGTTTCAAGTGAGTGTGTGTGTGAAGTCCAACCCTTTTCTTGCTCCTGTATAAGATAGGCATTATGAGGAAACATGGTCTAATCCTAGCACTAAACCAACCAAGAAAGATTCCTTCTATAATTCATATAAGAGAGATGGAAGTATTTGAGGATCTTTGTTCTTTGCCATTTGCACATTTTAAGTTCTTTATTTAAGGAACAACATCTTCACGTAGGAGGTCGGAGGGCCTACCCCCTTCCCCAATCTAGATCCAATGGTATCCCTTAAAACATCATCTTCACGTAGGAAGTCGGAGGGCCTACCTCCTTCCCCAATCTAGATTCAATGATGCTTTTTAAAGTTTTTTTCTTAAGATATCAATCATCTTCACGTAGGAAGTCGGAGGGCCTACCTCCTTCCCCAATCTAGATTCAATGATGAGATCTTTGGAATTTATTTGGCTTTTGGCTTTTTATGAACTCCCTTATACTAACTTATACTACTGGCACTTTGAGAATCTTTAAAGGTTAATGCACCACTAAGATTAAAACGCGTTTCCTTAAAATACCTATTCATACATTTACTCAAGGGAAGCAACTTTTGTGTTTTTCTCATTGGAGAATTTTATTCACTTTAAAACAAGATGTGGGTATATCAAGAAGACTTAGAACACAAGAGTTTGCTTTCATGTACAAGAATCAACAAAATAAGAGGAGACAATGAAAATTTTTGTGTCATGATATTTTCAATAAAAATTAGCTACTTAACCATGCCTTTTACAATAAAACAAAACAAAAGAATAAAGTTCAAGGGAGTTTGGAAACACTACGACTAAAGACACTTTATTAGGCTCCCCCACACTTAGGAGAAGCATTGTCCTCAATGATTCAAAATAAGAGAAATGAAGAAGAAGAAGAAGAAGAAGAAGAAGAAGGAGGAGGAGGAGTAGTAAGAGAAGAGAGGAAGAGGAAAGCCCACATTTTTCATTGAGTTCTATAGGTAGGACCTTGGAGGTGAAAATGGTGCATCATGTTCCGAAGTATTTGGTTATTTTCTTCGGATATGCGGTTGCCCCTTAGGACATAATTCCTTAGTCCCGACAATTCAACACCTTGCCTTAGTTGCTTGGTGCTTATCCTCTAGTCCTCGGTATGCATCCATGCCCATCTTGCATTTTCATTTGTTTATCCGGCATCATGGTCATGGTGCTCCTCATCATGGTACAATTGTGCACCTTCCTCTTCTTGGTGAAAATGTGCATCTTCCTCGCCTTCATTATCGTGTTCTTCATGTACCTGTGGATCATCAACAACATAAACAAATTTTCTTCCACCTCGGTGTTAGTCCGAGATGGGTTAGAAAGTATAATCAAAATAGGCACATTGAGTTTGAGTGCGTAGGACATGGGTGGATGGGGCTTAATGAAGTTCATAAAGATAAGGGTCTTTATGTTAAGCCTATTGTTTCCCTCAATTTTGGTAATCCCTTGGTCCTCACCCACTCCCAATTGCCTAGCTATGTATGTGATGATACCACCCACAACTATCTCTCCCGTACTATCAAACCTATTACCTTCATGGGAAAGGTAATCAAGCAAGTAAAAGCATGTGTTAACGAGGTGGTTGTTAAGCATGGCCCACGACATGAAGAGTTCATCCGTCCTAGTGTTCCTCAATTCGGTCCTACCCCAAATAGTGCAAGTCATTACCCTTTGAAGGTACCTAAGCACCGGGTTGTGAATATGGCTAGCTTTGTTTGAACGTGTGTTAAATTGCCTAAGGTTGGTGATATGTTCCCAAAAGGTGGCGGGTTGATAGTCAACCGGCTTAAGACTTTGATCCCAAGAGTCGTGGATGAACCCCGTGTTAGCGAAGCTCATCTCATCACAAAAGTGTTGGAGAGACATCTCGTAATCAATGTTCATAAGCCGGAAAGAGATTCTATGATTAGGGTTATCAAAATTCATCCTATCCTTTGTAAAAATGATAGAACTTAAAAACTCAGGTGAAATTTTCATAACCCCGCATAGGTCTTAACATAGCAACCCACCCTAATCGTCTTAGAAATTTAAACACATTGTCACTAAGGCCTAATGTAACCAAGTCATAATTATCAGGGTACCTGCAAGGATGTAAAGGTTTAGAGATGAGATTTATATACCTATCCTTTTGCTTGTTGTCCTTGAATATTATGCCATGATTATTTGCCGGTACTTGCTTCTTTGGGGGAGGTCCTCTTGAAGATGTTGCAACTTCTTTTCCACTTCTTTTGGAAGCCATAGCCTTGATCTTGGTTGGACTTGGTGTGGTTGTGGTGAAGGTTTAAGTGAGTTTTAGGAGTTGGTTGATGGAGGTTGTGAATTTTTTTGGATTGGGTGGATGAAAGTGGATTTTGTATGGATGGTTGCGGTGGGAATGGTTTTTGTGGTTGAATTGGGTAAGAAATTTTGTGAATTGGTGAATGTTTGATGGAGATGTGGAGGTTTGAGGTTTTGTGGTTATGGAGGTTTTAGAGAGAAGTAGGAGGGATGAGAGGGGTTTGGTTTGAAGAATGAGGGAAGAAGATGAAGGAAAATGAGGTTTAACCTTACCTGAGGTCAGGCACGGCCGTGCTGAGTTTGGCACGGGCCGTGCCAAGTTCCTGGAGTTTGGCCTGGTTTTGGAAGGGCAAGGTCTGGCACGGCCGTGCCAGTGTGAGCACGGGCCGTGCCAAGGTTCTGGAGACCGGGACTTCAAAAATTTTCTTTTTCTTGAATCATAGTCGGACAATTACCTACAAAACAAATAAAAACAAAACACAACAAAACAAAAGCAGTTAAATGCGTGGGTTGCCTCCCACGAAGCGCTTCTTTATAGTCATTAGCTTGACGTTCAAGAGGTTTCTCTACCCTATACCCAATCTTTCCCAAAGGGATAGTGGCGTCAACCTGGAATTCTCTCCCAAATCACACATGGCTTTCTCAATGCTTTCGGATCCTATGACACAAGGTATGGGAAAATTTTATGGATTCTTAAGTTTAGATGATAATTTGGTTGGAAGTATTTCAATAAAAATTCTAAATTGGTCATCTAACTTTGATTTGACAAAACCTTGTGTTAATGGATTTTTAGGCTCATGAGGTGGTGAAACAAATGGCTTTTCATTTTCTCCTATAGTTTTCTCACTTTGAGGCTCATCACTTCCTATCTCTCCCTCATTGTTCTTAATTGTCACAACGGGGTCCTCTAATTGGTTACCATCCCTAAGAATAATAGAACTTATATGGACTTTGGGGTTGGTTTCAGTTTGACCTGGAAAGATCCCGGTGGTTTGAGAGGAAGTAGTCACGTGTTGGGCCACTTGAGAGATTTGGGTTTTGAGTATCTTATTGTGAGTTGCTATGGAGTCTACCTTGGATGTGATTTTGGCAAGAGAGTCATTCAAAAATCCTGTTTGGTTTTTAAGCTCTTGGAGTTGCTTGGATTGATTTATAACATAATTTTCCATTAAAAGTTCCAAGCTGGATTTTTGAGGGACTCTTTGGTTGTTTGCATAACTGGGTGGTGTTGCTTGTTGTCCAAAAAGATTTTGAGGGGTTTGATAAAAAAAGTGGTTGTTTCCAAACCCTCGATTATATTGAGCATAGTTTACTTGCTCAGGACTTCTAATAACACTACCTAGTTGGCAATCAATGCCAATATGACCAAATACACCACAAACTTCACAAGGAGGTGATACAGGAGCAGGTGTGACAACACTAGTATTCATTGTATCAAATTTTTGTGTCAGTGTGTCAACCTTAGCAGTTAGATGATCAAGGGAGGAAATTTTGTACATACCTGCCTCTTTTTTAGAGGGTGAAGAAGCAGTGATGACTCTCTCACTTGTCCACTGATAGTGGTTTTGTGCCATGCCCTCGATCAAATCATATGCTGCTGTGTAAGTTTTATTCATCAAAGCTCCACCTGCAGCTGCATCAACATAGATTTTTGTGGTATACGAAAGACCATTATAAAAGGTGTGGATAATAAGCCACTTCTCTAAACCATGATGGGGGCAAAGCCTAAGCATTTCTTTGAAACGCTCCCACGCATCGTAAAGAGATTCACCATCTTTTTGAGTGTATTGAAAAAGCCTCGCCCTGAATTGAGCGGTTTGAGAAAGGGGAAAGAATTGGGCAAGGAAAGCTCGCCTCATTTGGTCCCATGAAGTGATAGAACCAATAGTCAATGAATGAAACCAAGCACTAGCTCTATCCCTTAAGGAAAAAGGAAAGAGGTGCAGCCTTACGGCCTCTTGGTTTGCCTTCAAAGTTCCACTGAGTTTTAAAAAAATTGAAACATGAAGATTCGGATCCTCAGTGGGTGATCCGAAAAATTGATTTTGCTGCACTAGGTAAATAAGTGCAGGCTTTATTTCAAATTTACTACCCTCAACCGTTGGGTACACAATAGCATCGTACGGCTCATCTGAAGATGTGATTGCATACTCTTTGAGAGCACGTTTCTCATCCATGTCGTTATTATTGTCTTTGAGCCATGCCTGAAATCAAAACGGTTAAAGATAGAAAATAAAAAATAAGGAGAAAGGGAGGGAGATATATATATATATATATATATATATATATATATATAAAATAAAAATAAAATAAGATAAGGAAATAAAATATATTATAAATATATAAAAAAATAAAAAAAATAAAAAGGTAAGAAAAAGGAAATAAAATATTTTATAAATATATGTATATATACTATTTTATATATATATATATATATATATATATATATATATATATATATATATATATATATATATATATATATATATATATATATTTATGTGCTCGCGATTTTCGGATATCAAACCATTAATTGATTTGAATCGTCAATCTTTGAACTCTCAATTTTTATTCGTGGGAAGGGAAAAAATGAGTAAAAACCCTTATCGAGACTTTGGATTCGGGGGTTGGTTTCGAATAGGGAAGGTGTTAAGCACCCTAAACGACTTCGGTATTCCGAAGGAACCGCTTACCTAAATTATCTTGTGCTAAATTCATTTGGCTTACTTGAAAAATTATTACCTAAAATCTAAGTGAAAGAATGGAGGGAGAAGAAGTATGTTTTTGGTTATTTTGATTTGGAAGGACAAGTCCTCTGCCTACGTACCCTTTTGGGAAAGGGATCAAAACCGACGTAGTTCCACTCAAAAATTTCTTTGGTGGGTTAGGTTGATTTTAAGATTTTTTTGAAAATGGTTTTAAGAAGAGAAAGAGGCCTCAAGGCTTGAGATAAAAGAAATGAGTGAGGTTGATTGATTTTAAATTTTGAAAATGATTGAAGTTGAATTAAAATTGATTGAGAATTTGATTAAGAAAATAAAGGGAAAATGTTATTAAGAAAATGATTTTTGAAGTTTCGCATATTCGATTTTTTTTTGAGAAAATGATTTTTCTAAACTAACGGTGAAAACCAACGTAACATCGTAAAAACTAACGGAAAGCGGTAAATAAAATGTGGTAGTGTCGGTGCATGTGTCGGTGCTTGTGTTACCTAGATTATTACATCAATTCCTAAATACAACCCTAAGGCCTTTATGCCAAAATAAAAATGCAAGAAATAAAATTACATCAATTCCCTATTTATACACACTAAATCAATGACAAAATAAGATGATGAGAAAATTAAATGTGCATGCTATGATTCAAGACAAAAATTAAATCGTTAGTAAGCATAAGAAATATCATGGTGAATGAGACATAAGAAATAAAAAGCAAGGAATAAAGACAAGCAACAATTAAGATCATCATATAAGAAATAAATAGAAAATTTTAAAAGAAAACAAATAGAATGGGTTTTAAAAATTAGAGAAAATTAAGATAATAAGAACAATATTTTTGGAATTTTTAAAAGCATTAAAATGTCAAAAAAAAGTGTAAAAAGTATTAAAAAATGATAAAGAACAATTAATTAAAAAAAAAAAAACAAAATTGGCTCAGCAGGATCTAATCTGGACCGTTGGATGAATCCAGAGGTCCAGATCTGAATCCCAAGATCTCATCACAGCCATAGGATCTAAGATCCAACGGTTTTAAAAATAAACAGAAAAAAAGGAAGGATATACTGGAAGCACAGTGACCGTCAGATCAACGATCTGACGGTTCAAACAGAAAACACACCACAGTCCATACAGCAGAACACACACAGGATTTAAAGACAGATCATACGGTAGCCGTCAGATCAAGGAATGACCCAGATCTGATGGCTACTAACGCGATGGAGCATCGTATGGTTATGAGTACGCGCGCGTGTGATCCGGCAAAAAAGAAATTACTATAAAAGCAAGTTTAACAAAAAAATCAACACAACTCTAAAACACTTCTCTCTCTAAGTTAAACTTAGAGAGAGAAGCTCTCCCCTCCCTCAAGAACAACACGGCCGGAGAAGATGAAGAGGGGCGGCCGGAGCTGCTCCGGCGTGGTGGTCGGCCGGAGCGCCGCCGCGCCGGAGTTTTTTTTTTGCTTTTTTTCGAAAATTTTTGCACCAAAACAATCCTCTTCCCTTCCTCTACTCAAATCTAAACTCATAATTTCTAAAACATGCACCAAAAATCCTAGATCTACAATCTTAGCTTCAAACAAAACTTCATACAAAATAACCAAAAACACTAGCAACACTACACAAGAGGTGGAAAGGATCAAAAGTTACCTCTAATGGAGAGCTTCACGTTTTTCTCCCCTTTCTCCGGTTCGTTTTGCTCTTCTCCGGTCCGTTTCCCCCTTGCTCCGGTTCGGCCTCCTCTTCTTCCTTTCCGGTTCGTTTTGCTCTTCTCCGGTCCGGTCCGGTTTTGATTGCTTCGGTTCGGTTTTGGCTTGTTTATGCTTGTTTGTGATTTGTGTGGTTATATGAATGGATTTGAGGTTTTGTCAAAGTTTTGGTGTTGCTGGATTTTTCCTATGAACCCATGAATGTTCTTCTTAAACTCATGCTATTTTTTTTGTAATTTTTGTGTTTGATTTGAAAAAGGGTTGGAAAAGTAGAAAATTAGGGTTTGTGAATTGATGCTGATTTTTTCTGACATGAACAGTGATTTTTTTTGGACCCATTTCTCAATGATTGACAGTGTATTTATAGTGACAAAATAGGGTTGACTCTGGTACAGATCAAAGACCAAAATACCCCTGTTGGAGACTTGGGGATAAAGACTTAACAAATAAAAAAAATAAGAAAAAGGAAAAGAAAAGAGGAAGGAAAGAAAGAAAGTTCACGTGACTTTCTTTTCTTTGTTTTTTTTTAAAAAAAAATAATAATAAACAGAAAAGAAAAATAAAAAAAATAAAAAAACAAATAAAATAAAAATAAAATATTAATTAATATAAAAAAAAAGTCCCTTCGAAATTTGACATGAGGTACTTCAAAGTATCCTCCCTGCCGAAATTTCGGTTGAAATGATTAAAAAGACACGACTTTGAAAATACAATTAGACCTTTTAAAATGACTTGACTGTTATGACTAAAACTTTTAAATATAAAATGCGTCTAAAAGTTATAAAAAAATACAGATGAAGTGATTTTAACTGTTGTAAAAAGCGAGCAGAGACTTAAATGCAAGATGACAGTTTTTAAATGATTAAAGACGAAAAACACGAGTTTTAAATGGTAAAAAAAAAACGAATAAAAGAGCAGGTGGACTATTATAAAATATGGACAAAAAAGATTTCAAATGGTCCAAATTTGGGGTATGACAATTTATATTATATATATATATATATATATATATATATATATTTTTAGACTAACCACTATTAAAAAGTTAATCAAATTACAATAACTCCCCGGCAGCGGCGCCAAAAACTTGATGGGATAAAACCGCAAGTGCACGATCTTACCGAAGTAGTAAAATATGAGTATCGTTCCGACAGGGAGTTATGAATTCAATTAACTTTTAATAATGATTAGATGAAAGTTTCAAAGGTTAAAAGTTTGGATTTTTAATTATAAGAAAATAAAAGAAAAGATAAAAGCCTTGGAATCATTGGTTCATCCTAATGACAAGTCCTTCACAAACCAAACTATTAAACTTATAACCTTATGTTAGACCTAATTTCTCAAGACAGTTTCTCTTTTGTTCCTCTAGCAACCAAGCCTATTTCGCTGACTTGATTACTATTAGATTTTGGTTCCTTTAACGACCAAGCCTATTTCGCTGACTTGATCATTATTAGTTCCCTTGAAGATCGAAACTATATGTCTCAAAGATTGCAAAGCCTATTTCGCTGACTTTGCAATCTTTGTCTAAATTCACTTGTTCGAATATCAAAACTCCACTTTCGTTTTATGAATTGATATTTGAGATGATGGATAAACAATTATCAAACCCTCCACTTTCGTTTCCACAGTTTGATAATGGTTGATCCATGTTAAAGCGGTGAATTTAGATAAGGAATTAGGGTTACATAAGATTAAGGTTTAAAGCTTGGTTTGATTAGGATTATGTCATTAGACTTATCCAACAATCCCAAGACAAGAGAAGTCTACTCACTGACGTTCATCGTAGACAAGGAGAAGAAGAGAGAAAGCATAAAAGTAAATAACAATAAAGTAAATGAACTTTTATTAGAAAACAATTGTCACATATTGCATTCCAAGAAAAGATGAATAATTGTGATGGCTAGCTACTCTATTTATAGCACACATTTGACTTAAAATCTAAGCAAGTATATTCTAAGAATATTCCACGAGCGATTGCGCGCTAAAATAGAATAGCTCAGAATCCTAGCAAAAGCAGCAAAAGGTGTTCTGGAGGGTGGCACGGCCGTGCCAAGGCTAGCACGGGCCGTGCCAGGCTTCTGACTTGTGGGAGACGTATTTTGTCTCTCAATCTTCATATTTTCGTGTCCAATCGGCTCCAAATCCCTTTCTTTTGCTCCAAGATTCAATCCATCCAATATTCTTTCCTGAAATATAATAAATTGCAATTTAAAGTAAACTATCCTAAAAAGGAAATAATACTAATATAAAATTATATAAAATCTAAATAAAACTAAACTAAAAAGCATATTAAAATAGTATATAAATGACTCATCAATTTTGCAACATTATCTTACTTGAAGAACTAGTATTACTTCCTGTAGCAACACCACCATTGATGTTCTGCTTTTCTTTTCTCACCATCCCATGGTCTTCTGGAGCATAAGCAAAGTGGCGGTTCTGTTGTTTCTGATTCAAAAGATTGTAATCAAACCCAATACCATCTGGATTTTCTTTAACTTGTCCTTCTAGAATCTCATCTAGAGCACTAGTGCCAGTTGTCATCATTTTCACCTGTTTCTTGATATTTTCCAGTTGAGATTTCAAGAGTCTTACCTTTTCCATAAGTTCAGATATGTTTTCCAAATGATTACTTCTTTAAGCCAATAGTTGACTATTTACCTTCTTTTGTTCTTATAGCATCTGGAAAATCTCTGCACTTTTGGCATAAAATCCTTTGTAGGAACTAACTCTTCATCACATGATTCTGTGTCATAAGAGACTCTACCAATCATGGCATTTATCTATTTAGTGATATTGTTTTGTATATTTCTTTCTGAAGCATCTTCATTGGAACACGAAACAATCAAGCTTTTCTTTTGTTTCTTAAGAAAAGTGGTACATTTTGTCCTAAGGTGACCATATCCTTCACATTCATGACACTGAATTCCTTTGGAATCATCAGTTCCTTCTTTGTTCATATCATCTAGTTGCTCACTAAATTTGTATCTGATGTTCTGACAATTTGACCTGGGTTTCCATTCAGCTTGTTCCAGAACCTTGTTGAATTGTTTTCCAAAAAGTACAATTGCTTCAGAGAGTATTTCATCATATTCATACTCTTGCTGAGAATCCTTAGTATCATCGTCTGAGACAGAAGCAATTTTTTCTCTTTCTTTTCTTCCCTGTTACTGATCATGATTTCAAAATTCTGAAGAGATCCAATTAGTTCATTAATCTTCATAATAGGAATATCCTGAGCTTCTTCTATAGTAATGACTTTCATGTCAAACCTCTTAGGTAGAGATCTGAGGATCTTTCTTACAAGTTTTTCATCAGGGATTTTTTCTCCAAGTGAGTCAAAAGCATTGGCAATATCAAGAATATTTAGGTAATAATCTTGTTTGTTTTCATCCTCCAGCATTCTTAAATTTTCAAACTTAGTAGTAAGAAGTTGCAGTGTTGTATTCTCTACCTTAGTCGTACCTTCATGTGCTGTTTTGAGAATAATCTCCCAGGCATCCTTGGCCACAATGCATTGCTGGATCAGTCTGAAGATATTCTTGTCTACCCCATTGAATAAGGCATTCCGTGCTTTGGAGTTTCCAAGAGCCAGTTCATCTTCAGCAGCAATCCATTCTTCTTCTGGTTTCAAGACAGTTGTCCTGTTACCATCTGCATCAAGTGCCACAGGATGTTCCCAACCTTTCAGAACTGCCTTCCAGGTTTTGCTATCAATGGATTTGAGAAAAGCACTCATACGTGATTTCCAGTAATCATAGTTTGAACCATCCAACAGAGGGGGTCTGTTTACCAATCCACCTTCCTTGTCTATAGTGCTAGAATGAAACTTCACTGGAGCTCACCCTAAAAACGGCAGGGTGCCTTCTTTGATGCCAATTGAAATTCTAGTGCACTTGTTTTAATATGTTCTGTATGATATTTTAACATTTGCAATGTTACGATCAATGTTCCAACACACAATAAAGATTCTAAACTTGCATGAACATGATACAAGAGCAGAATACATAAAGACTCAAAACCCTAAAAATCTAAACTTTTTAGTATTACGGCTTGAATGAACAATTAGGTCTTGAAGTCTTCCTTATATACTGAAGCAGCTTGGGCTAGATACTTAGTTGGGCTTCAGCACAAAGCAGATCGGTTCAGCTAATCTGCAAAACAAGAATCAGAAACAAATAGGGAAAGTCCTAAAATGTCGGAACATTTATAGTATCGTTCCAACCAATAATAAATATTTCCTAAAATATAAAATCTACTTTAGAAATATTCCACAGCTGATTCTTAGAAGATATGCGTGTTGCTTGATCAATAATATAAGGAAATATTGTTTCCTTAAACAATGAAGGGCGCACGTACATGTAGGCATGAGCTCAGGCACACTGAACCGTGCCAAGATGTTGGAACATCGTATCCAACATCTTACAAACATGCCTAAACACATGTTGGAACGTTCCAACTTACACATCAAGAATATTTGTTTTAGAAACAATTCAGCCAATACAAATACCCAACACAGTAAACCAATTTCCTACTTCTCACTACATGTTATCCTTATAAAATCATTACCGTTGAAGTTTTAAATTATGAATCAATGGCTAGAATTGAATTTGGATATGATACACAAAAAGTTTCATTTGTGTATCCTAAATGCCACCCATTCAAACTATTAATTGTGCCAACCTTTAGTATGAGTTATTTCCACATCTAACATGACACTAATCAATTAACCATTTAAGAAATTAGTGACACCAAGTGGCTGAGAATAAACACCTAAAAAAGAATCTTTATCATCTCTAAAGATTTCAACACAAGCAGTTATGCCATCAAAGCCTCTAGAAACACCATCAGTGTTACACTAGATCCAGTACATGGGAGGAATAATCAAATCAACCTTAATGATATTAAAAGCATTGGGGACATGACATGTTGTCCCAAAAGATTTGAAAATTTTGAACCCTTGAATAGAGGAGTTCATTGTACCTTTGGAAATATTTGTAGAGATAATGACATCATTCTTGATCCTATGCAAGAGATGATTTGTATCCAACCTGACGTTAACAAACTTAATTTTCTCTAGGAAAAACCTAACAATCCAAATAATGTTAGTAATAGCAGAGATAATGAAGTCTTTTATATGAGACCTCCACTCAGTGGCGGATCTTAAGTTTCTTTCTTGGGGGTGCCAAATATTTATGAAATACATTAAAAAGTTTAAAAAAGAATACAATATTGTAAACTAGTGTGGTGGTACAATTGCTTGACGAACATGAAGGATGCTGGTTTAAATCCCACTATGACCATTTTTTGTATAAATATGAAGAATTCTCTAAGTAATATAAATAGAGGGTGCCATGGGGATCGAACATGCGACCTTTAAATAATTGAGAGATTGCATAACTGCTGCAACACCAACATGTTAGTTGTAATATCATGCCAAATATGATATTTATCTAAAAGCTGGGGGTGCAGTGCCACTTGTGGGTCTCTGAAGAGATCCGCTCCTGGCTCCACATTCTTTTAATGATGGAAAGTGAAATGATTGGATATGAGAGGTCCAAATTCATCTCAATCATGGCAAAGATCATGGTTGCAAATACTGTGAGAAGAAACTATGATTGGGAGATTGCATAACTGCTGCAACACCAACATGTTAATTGGAATATCATGGCTAATATGATATTTATCTAAAAGTTGGGGGTGCAATGGCACTCGTGGGTCTCTGAAGAGATCCGCCCCTGACTCCACTTTCTCTTAATGATGGAAAGTGAAATAATTGGATATGAGAGGTCCAAATTTATCTCAATCATGGCAAAGAGCATGGTTGCAAATACTGCAAGAAGAAACTATGATGAAAACTCTCTTTCTAAGATTATCATTAGTGGGAATAGTGTTTTGAATGAGTTTTCAAAAAACTAAAGACTTAGTAGGAGGAATCATTGATGACCGAATTGTTTTATCCCAATTACCTAGTTAGGAGGCATTAAATCTAGCAGAATAAGTTTTCTTGAAAGACAATTCACCAATATTTTTTTTTCAAGAAGTCAAACCGGCTCACTGAAACTGACACCGAAAAAATCGAACCTGAAACTTTAAGAGAAGTACACTTTAAAGTCTCAAATCAACACCACGAGACCAAATCAAGTGGGTTACAACTCACCAAATACTAATTTGGGAAAGGCCTAAGCTAATCGATTTGATCATATCCATCGGCTTTAGGGATGAGAATCACTTTTGATTAGATTTTCAATTAGGTAATATTCACTCGTCATAAAAGCATTGATTGACATGATTGAAGACATCCCAACCAACAATGTCCCAATAAGATTAGAAGAAACACTCAACATAACCATCAAGTCCAGTTGTCCACGTTGAACACAACATTCTTAACTTCATCAATATATGGTATTCTAGACAACATATTGTTATGAGCCTCATTATCAAGTGAGAGAATGTTAGTTCTAATAATATCCGAATGTGGAACAATTGAATTAGACATATCTGGTATTATGTGAAAACAACTAGTATTCCTATCATATAAGACATATTTGGTGCAACAGGGACTTTTCTCGAACATCTCTTTGATGGGTATGTTTACTTTAAACCTTTCTAAAGGGAAAATGATTGGTAGACACACTTGTTTTGTACACCCTTTGGTACCACTACACATGTGGCATTTTAATTAAAAAAAAAATTCACTCTCTCTCCTCAAATCCTCATCCCACTCCTCTCTTTCTCACTCTGTGTACAAAACAAAAGAAACTCAACCCTTTCTCTCTCCAACTCTCTATGCTCTCCATCCATTCCTCCCCCTTCGCCTCGTCTCCGCCGCCGGACTCTCTCTCTACCCCTTTCTTCTCCGGCCATCCATGGTGATCAGATCGGTGGTTGGTGGTTGTTTGATCAATGACAGTGGTGGTGGTGAGATCTGTATGTGAGGAAGTCGACGGTGGTAATGAGATCTAAGGATATGAACGACGGCGATGGTGGACGTACGGGGGTCAAAGGCAGACTTAAGTTGTTAGATCTGACGATGACGTGGTGCCGGTGAAGTTTGAGGGTGATGACGGCGACGGTGGTGGGGAGATTTGAGGTTGAAAACGGCTGGGGACGGTGGCCGGTGGTGGTTCCGGTGAGGGAGAAGAAAGAAGGGTCTGAAGAAGAAAGAATGTGTTGACAAAATTGTTTGGCCTTTGGACAAAATTATCCCTTCTTTTTTGTTAAATGACAAAATTGCCCCTGCCATATGGGGTGTATAAGGATGGTATGCCACATGGAGTGGTCTATCTATCACCACTCTTCTAAAGGCTTTGATTGGCTCTTGATTTTTTTCTTTTCTAAATCCTCACCATTTCCAATATCGACCTATCAAAGGCCCTACAACGGGCCACAAACATAAGACCAGCAGACGGGCACAACGCCTCCCAAAGACGCTCATACAAAGCAATCTGAGCTCATCATAGCACGAAACACGGTCCCATGATGACCTCACCTATAACTTTATGATTCAATGACCATCCTTGGCCTAAGATGTCTATATAAGCGTGGCACCCCTGCCACGCCTCGTACACACCAACATAATCTCAAAACCACACCTCAAATACCTTTTCCATATCTTAAGAAAATACTAACGTGGGTGTTACAACATGTGTCTATTTTTTTAGGTACTGCCATCCCCCGCCATAATTGTCGTAGAAATCTCATCGAAGAATCTCCTCCACCGTACTGGTCCACCACTTTACGGGTATCGTAACCAAATCATCTTTAAGCCTTGTTCTCAGATGGATCATAAAACATATGAGAACAATAAAGATACTCTAGTGTGCGGGAAATTCTAAATAAATAAAGTTATGCTTCTAGATCAAGTCAACATTATGGACTATAGTCAACGATCTGGACCTTGAAGTGAAGCTCTGTGTCATAGATAATAGAAAATTTTTGTATTAAGATCAAGTTCAAGCTTTTTGAAAGTCAGTAATATTTTGTTTAAGCCGCTTGACTGAGATCCTTTGTACAAAGCGTCTAACTAAAGTACACGTCATTGATGCATGCAACGACTCCTTGCTAAGAAAGTAAACTTTGTTATAACTTATACAATAGAGTAAAATTCATTATGAGCAACATTAATGGTAACAAATGATTAATTCACTGACTGCAATTAATGAAGATCATCTTAACATTCAATCAGACATTCAAAGACTAAGATTTCTTTAGCAACACTCACCAAGTTTTGCCTCTATATAAAGGACCAAGTTTATGCGAAGAAGGTTAAGACACTTGAACATATACACATATATAGAATCATACAAGTCCAGCTTGTTTATATACTATTGTACTTAAATTTGATATTTGTTCATAGTGTATACTTTGTCCAAAATAGTCAAAGAAAATCGAAAGAGATACAATTATAGGGTATTGTGCTTAAATTTGTTTGTTGCTCCTAGAATATGTCTAAATTCAGCCGTTGTATTCACTCTTTGTAAATCTTTGGATTGAAATTAGGAAGTGCAAGATGGACTGAACGTATCCCGAATTTTGGGGCGAACCATGATAAATACAATTTGTCATCACTTTTTCCTTATCTCTCAACTTTCAACATTGCTTTTACCTTTCCAAAGAGATTCAATAAAAGAAAATAGACCAGCACAATTTAAACACCTATTTCTTGTGTTTTGACCTAATAGCATATGGGACACTTCACCATCCAAGAACAACCAAATGGAATTTTACTAGAGGACGAAAAGGCAAACTTATCGAATAAGATAAAGGTAAGAGAAAATGCATTAAGGTTTAATATAAGAAGACAATCTTATCACCGGATAAAGATAACCTTAAGAAGGAATATTTTTAAACCTAATTATTGTGATTCAACCTCTAACTCCACCATCACATATTTGCTAGTTGGGGTGACAGAGTGGATGAACCAGATGTATATGAATTTGGATCATAATGGATTGATCAAAAAATTTTGTTAGTCCAATACGGTCCACTAAATTATAACAAAAATATCCATCCATGAAATATAAAATCCATCAAACCCATCCATTTTCAGATTATTATTGGATGGATATCATCCATCCTATCCATCTATTAAAGTGTATTATTTAATTTTTAATTTTTTTTAAATATATTTTTTATAGGACATATATTAGCATTTTTTTATAGGCTTAAATATGTAAATCGTCCCTGTAACTTTTTTTGTTCTAAAACAACCCATATAAGTTAATAACTTTTTGATTTTCGTCCCTCCCGTCAACTTCCGTTACAAAAACGCACATGTGACAAACGGAGGATGACGTGGCAAACTTATTGATGAGTCACACAGTGAGAGGGACCAAAATCAAAAAACGAAATTTGTAGAAGGACCAAATTAAGCCAAAAAAAAATTTCGTAAAGGGACCAAAACAAAAACCAAAACCAAAAAACGAAATTTGTAGAGGGACCAAAACCAAAAAACGAGAAGACGAAAAATTCAAATTTAATTACATTTCTTCATCTTCTTCTTCATTACTATCATTGTCTTCGTAAACTTCATCATCATCATCAAACAGACACAGAAATTCATCACTTCAAAATCCAAAAATCCATCAACTCAATACAACAACAAACTCAATCCAACACCTTGATAACTTCTCTTTTATTTCTTCTCACAAACAACAAAATATTAAACCAATATACCCACTGTTCAACGTGCAATCCTATTTCACACACTTTAAAATCGTTTAAAATAAAACTTATCTCAATTCAACATTCTAACATATTTTTCAATTCTATTTATTATCCCTCTAGATCTTCAAGTGAAAAGAATATTCAAATCAAACTTGAACCTTTCTCTTATAATCCAATTTCACACAACAATCTTCCAAATCAACCGAAAAAAAAAAAAAAACACGACCCAAATGTTCGAAACAAAAATGATGAGATTAGAGTTCAAAGAATTGACGAAGAAAGCATTTGGAGTGACCAAGAAACAGCAGAGATGCGAGATCAATGATGAGACGAGAGTTGGTAATGAAAAAAAAAATCATTCTTTAGGTTTTTCAATTTGAGAATTTTGTGAATTTTTTCAATATTGGGAATTCGAGCATTCACAATGAGGATTTTGTTGTTATAATTTGATTTTGATATTATCAATAAAAGTTTATTTATGACTATGAACATTGTGGATTTTAGTGTTGAGTTGTCATTTTGATTGGGTTTGTGAGAAGTTGTCTATTGAGAGTGAGATGATGATTTTGAGTTTTTTTTTATCTCTTTTCTGAGTATTTTTTTCCTGGATTTTTTGATGAAAGATGAAGATGTAAAAGAGGTGGAAGGAAGAAGATGAAGAAAGCTATTTTTTTCTCGCTTTTTGATTTTGGTCCCTTTACGAATTTTGTTTTTTTGGCTTTGGTCCCTCTACAAATTTCGTTTTTTTGTTTTGGTCCCTCTCACTGTGTGACTCATCAATAAGTTTGTCATGTCAAGCACTGTCACGTCATCCTCCATTTGCCACATGTGCGTTATTGTAACGGAAGTTGACGGGAGGGACGAAAATCAAAAAGTTATTAACATACAGGGGTTGTTTTAGAACAAAAAAAGATACAGGGACAAAAACCAAAAACACGCTAAATTACAGGGACGGTTTACATATTTAAGCTTTTTTATATTATTAATTTGTTATTGAGTTTGGGTATAAAAGATTCAATCCGGAATAGTTTTACCGGCACAAAACATATTTATTTTACTAAGCCCAACAAATATTTAATGCAAATCAATTTTTTATTATAGTTTATTTAAATATTTGATATAATTTATAAAATAAATATTTGATATTCAATGGTGGTGGTTTTTGGCATTGACTGGTGGTCGGCCGATGACCACCACGAGGATTTATGGCAGCATTTTGGTGGTCAGCGACGAAGCTCAGAGTGTTGACCACCTCTCTATAAAATTAAAATATTATAATAATATTAACTATATTAGTAAAATTTTAATATTAAAGTATTAAATTTATTTTAAAATTCATTTATTTTTTCTGTTTTTATGTTTTAGGTTTGTTTTATTGATTTATTTTTAATCTTTTCTTTTTCCTGTTTTTTAAAATTCATGTATTTTTTTCTGATTTTTTGAGATGATCCATTACTTTCGAATAAATGATTTATTTCTATGATTTATTGCATTTAGAGTTTAAGGGTGTACCAATTTACATTCAATCAATGCAATTTAAGTTTATTTTCTTAATTGTCTTTGCAATTTACTTGTTTATTTCAAGCAATTCCTTTTATTTTCGTTTGAAAGTAACTTCGACGGATTTAACTGGGTTAGATTCGACAGTTATCTTCATACTTTTTCTATGTTCTTCAAGAACAATCATAAATTTCTGGAAAATAACAAAAACAATATGTCCTTAAGATTTACAGGTTGATCTTGCAAGTAATTAATTTTAAACCAGCTATTGTTTACCAAAAATCAGTGTAAACAAATTGGCACACTTGGTTGGACATTTTGTGCTTTTGTTTAGAATTTTCTTTCGATAATTGTAAGTTTGGTTTATTTAAAGGATCTTGGTGTAGCATCAAAGATCTAAAGGAAAAGAGGTACTTTTCACATCAAAAGGTAATTATGAGGGTCGTTTCTCAAACGTTCAAAGTTCAACGGTATCGAAACGAAGGCATAGCAAAGAAGGCCTCTCAGAGTAGAATACTGAATGATTGCATGGAAGATTGAGATCATACTCTTGTAAAAAGTTTCTAATTTCAAGAGAGCTTGACAATTTGATTCTTTGTGTGATTGTTAAGCATAAAATGAAGGTGTGAAAAACACAAGAAGGGGGGTTGAATTGTGTTGGCTTTTTCTTCGTTTTCTCATAAGCTGAAAACACTGATAAGAAGCAAATAGAGTTCTGCTTCTGAAGTGATGGTCAGGACAAAATGCAGTAGATAAAACAGAGAGAGAGAGAGAGAGAGAGAGAGAGAGAGAGAGAGAGAGAGAAGAAAGACACAAAGCAATTATACACATTCCTTCCACAAACCGGAAGTAGTATTGTCGCCCTTACACTTCCAAGGAGAGTTCACCAAAATGTAATATCTGATTACAACTGCTCACTGCTAAACTTAGCAAGAGACTTCAAATTACTCAAGCACAACTGCAAGAGATTTCCTATGCTCCTGAACACAATCAAGAGACTTCTAATGCTCAAGCACAACTGCAAGAGACTTCTTAATTCAAACAGAATTACACAGAAAATTGTTTGAGGTTGAACACTTGATATACAATCAGTGGTGTTCACAATACAAATCAGATACAGACTCTTAAGACTCTAGAGTTTCTAAGATATGCGCTTTGATAAAAAATTCTAAATGAACTTTTGATGAATAGCAATTTCAGCAGAGTTTTGGCGCTTTCAAATTGTTGTAAAGTCTTTTAATTCTCTAAGTCTTCAGTCCTTTATATAAAGGTGTGAAATAGACGTTGTGAATTGCCAACACATCAAAATAGAGTCGTTTGAAGCTTTGATCCATCACCAATGATATTTTGCCTAATATTGTTATTGTCCTATGAAGGATCAATTTCAAATTCATTCCAAGTATGAAGGAACATTGCTGCAGGCAGAGCTGTTATTCTTGTCTTGTAGCAGAGACACAAACTGAGTAGTGGAGATAGTGGTTGTACACTTCGTACAATTGTACTATGTCAACGCTCTTCAAAGAACAAGCATCCAATGCTTTCAAAATAGTCGTTGCTTCACTCTCCCAGTCTTCTGCAATACTTAGACGAGATTAAATCCATTGAATCAGCCCTTGAGCTTTAAGTCTTGCATCTCCTGATGAACTTCAGCTTCTGGTGATCTTCAGCTCTGATGAACTTGCTTCTGATGACGTCATCACTTCAGGAGCACTTTGACTTCAGGAGCACTTTGACTTCAGGAGCACTTCTCTTCAGACGCTTCAAGCTTCCTTTTTGTTGATTCTTTAGCTCTCTTTTGTTCTTCCAGAACCTAATAATGATATCAAATTTTTGTCTATGGTCTTGTACACTTGAAAAAATATTAGCATATCCAATTGACAATTTTTAATACCTTGTTATCATCAAAACTCTCAAAGGGTAATGTTAAACACATTTTGTTCCAACATAAAAGACTAGTAATTGAAGGAATATTTGTAATCATACTCTTGTAAAAAGTTTCAACATCATAGTGGAAGCCCGTAAAAGATGTGTTTTCTTCTACAAATAGAGGATGTACCTCTAACGTGAACTAAAAGGTGGAACCTCTATATATTTGGTGTTCTTCTTTCCCTTATCCATTTAATTTTAACAATTTACTTTGATTATGATGCTTATTGATTATATTAGTTACCATATGATTTTAATTGATTATTCAGGATAAACCTAATCTCAACTGATCATTTATTGATATCAATACACACTCAATTCCAATCTTGGAAATTAACTTGTCAATAATCCTTTTCATATATAAAAGTATTAATCTTTTGTGTAGTGATTTTCTGTTTAACATTAGATTTGGTTTGAAATAGTCATAGGTTTTTTTTTTTTTGAAGGAAGTCATAGGTTTTGTGCATAGAAAAGTGTATTAAATTTTGATTGATTACACTAAAGTTCATAGTTAAATATCTTATTCAAATTGAATTGTTGTTTCCATATTTTATAACTCTTATCATTAGTATGTTGTGCACGAATTCGAAAGTGAATTTCAAAACCACACTTTTGTAACCCTTTTAATCAAAACAGCTATTCACCCCCCTAGCTTCCTCTTGTTACCGTCATATCATCCAATCTGAAGTACTATTCCAAAAAAAAATCTAGCTTGGATAGCTAACATGACACCATTAATATTGCAAACATTCTTTGTAAAAACGTTATTTGACCCAAATGGCGTGCCTTTATTATTGTGTGTATATATTATTTGTCATAAGGTACGAAGATTTGACTAATTAATAGACGAACATTAAAATGTGGTTATGAGCATTTATTACACACCTTGTAATTAATGATGATTCTTTAACTTTTAACCTAAATTGTAACCCTTATTCTTCATATTTTCTCAAATTTCTCGAAATGGTGCACGACATCACATGGTAACGAGCATTTATATCACAAATTGTAATTAAAGACGATTCTTTAACTTCCAAACAAATTTCAACCTTAATTCTTCCTAGCGCATTACCCAGTTAAAAAAACGTTTCCAATGACATATTAACGACATTCAACATGGATGTTAATGGTACTTATGACTTGTTGGGGAAAAATTTGAATTTTAAATGTATTAAATGGATGATATTAAATTAAACATGCATGTTAATGACAGTAATGACATGTTTGGGAGGGAGAATTTAAATTTGAATTTTAAGTACATTAGTTGACTTTATAACGTCGTAATATATAGAGATACAATAAATTATTATCATTGACTGATTATACTCCCTCCGTTTCAAAATACATGTCCAAGTCAACCGCTTCACATATGCCAATGCATAATTTTGACTGTTAATATCTTTAATTTTCTAAAGTAAAAAATTATAAAAATTTAATATTTTGAAAATATTTGTCGAGACAAATCAAACAACATCTTACATGCTAATATTTGTATTTATATATTAGTTAAAAAGTTTGGTCAAAGTAAGTCAAGTGAATAGTGCACATTGCAAAAATTGGACATGTATTTTGAAACGGAGGGAGTATAAAGGTTCCCCCTGTTATGCTCGACTTGCTTGAAAAGATGCAAATCAATACATGGTAATAAGCATTTATATCATACACATTTTAAAAAAAAATATTTCCAATGACAGATTAACTTTATTAAACATCAATATCAATGATAATAACAACATGATAGGGGGAAATTTGAATGTATGTTTTTTTTTAAGCTAAACTAACACACCCAGATTGATATCGGAGAGAAACGAACCTAAGATCATGAGGAGGTGCACACTTCAAGGTCCTAAGTCAACACCATCAGACCAGCCCAAATGTATTTTTGAATGAAAGTTAATGACACTAATGACATGTTCGAAGGAAATTTGAATTCAAATTTCAAATGCATTGGAGGGATGATATTGCATTAAAAATGAATGTTAATAACACTAATGACATGTTGGGGGGAAATTGAAATTTGAATTTCAAATACATTAGTTGACTTCATAACTTCCTAAACACTAGAGATACATTAAATGATTTTCATTGACTTCTTTTGTAAAGTTTTTGATTGTTTTTATCAAATTTCTCGAAATGATGCAGATAATCATATAATATGAAGTTTTTTCTTATAATATGATGCATATCATGACATGTATGTTCGGTCGAAAGAAGAAATCATAGGGTGCGAAGATGTCAATAAATACACGTGCAATATTAATATCTCCCGACCAAATTTTTAAATGCTAAAACAAACTCTTTAGTTTTATGCAAAATACTACTCGCATTAATCACAAAATTCAAAAGTTTATTCCCTTAAACCCTTTTAATTTCTTTCTTAGTTTGATGCACTTTCCAAAATTTTCATCAATTGACATACCATTTATATAGACAAATTTCCCTAAACATGAACCTTAACTGGACTAATGACATGTAGGGCGAATTTTGAATTTGAATTCCAAATGCTTTGGAGGGATGTAATTGCATTAAACATAGATGGTAGTGACGCTAATAACATGTAGGGGGGAAATTTTGACTTTAAATTTCAAATGTACTGATGGGAAAGAAATAAGGTTACATGTATACATTGCAATGCGTTAAATGCGAAAATGAAGAGGGGATTCAAATTTTAGCTTTAGGGGGAATACAAATTCAAAATTAGTAGAATAATTCTTGAATGGTCCACAATCCATTTTGGCATGCTGGTAAATATCATTTAATCTTGCGTATTCAAATTAATAAGTATTCAAATTCAAAATACGGGAGAGAAGAACCAAGTTGCTTGGGCTCCAGTCGCAAGGAGCTCATTTCAAGGACGTATCCGAGGAATACCAGGTTTGATTCCCAGGGGGAACAACACTTGGCCAGTGAGCATGCCTCTACGCACGAGCCGGATTAGTCGTCTACCTTTGGTGGGTCGGAAACCGGTGCGAAAGCCAAAAAAAAAAATCGGAGAGAAGGCTTAGTATTAAGGCGCAAATAAGCGATGAAAAACTTAGATTTAGGGTTAGGTAGACCTAACAAGAGTTTAAAATAAGAGATAGGAAAATTAGTTTATTTATATTTTTTGTGTGTGGTAGGTTTAGGTTGCACGTTATTGCTATGGATGAGAATGAATCAACCGCTTCTGTACTATTTGATCGTATTGTGAATCAATTTATCGGTAGGACTGTTAAATATTTATTTGATGGAATGGACCATGTAATATTTGATTGTATATTTAAACTTTAAATTTGCAGTTTTTTATATTATACTATGATAGACATGAACTTATCGTACGTAATTTGTGCTCTTTTCCATTCAAACAAAGATATTGATTATCCTCCAAAATACAACATATTTATAGACAAACATGTTCTTTTCAAGGTGAAAGTTAGTGAGTAAAATGGGAATAAGAAGTATAGGGATTTTACCGTCAAGAATGCTACTAACAAAGTTGATATCATTCAGCAGTTCATGGTTAAATATAACGTGAAGGTAATATAGTATGAGATGTATTTTCATGTACATTTTATAAAATCTTATTTTATAATATGAGGAATGCTAGCAACACTCTCTTTTGAGCACTCTCTCTAGCACTCACTCTTTTATTGGTTGAATTCAATGTAGGACCTACACTTTGGAAATGGAACCCACATAAAGTGGTGGGACATACATTGATTTCACCCAATAAAAGAGTGGGTGCTAGAGAGAGTGCTCAAAAGAGAGTGTTGTTAGCATTCCTCTTATAATATATAGGTGGTAACTAAATTTTAATATTGTTACCAGAAGTGCAACGAATGAAATTCTATTGATTATACTAATGCTGAAATTGAACTGGTGGCTAATAATAATTGATGGTAAGGATTTTATTAAAAATTTGTGCACCTAGGTGTAAATGATTTTTTTTTTGTTTTTACAGGAATCATTGTGGGTGTGCGATTCTTGTAGCAATATTAACATGGTCGACACTCCAACTAGCAATTCCGGCGTGAAGAGATCGTCTAACAATGTAGATTCTATTGATGTTATTGTTGTTGAAATTGGAAAGGCATCTGCCACTAAAACATGTAAGTTGGTTCGTGTGAAAGTTGAGCCTATTAATGGAAAGCGAGGTTTGAATTTTCATTTCAAGTTGGGTTTCTTTGTAAATTTTTTAATAAAACTATTGATATGGGTTTTGAGCGTACGATTTTATTCGTTAGTATACTTTATCATTTTTGTGTTACCATAAAACTTATGTCAATTTTTTGAAATTATTCGAATAGTTCTATTAGAATATCATTTTTTGTTTGTTTAAGCAATGCAAAACATTTTTTAATATAACTGATTTTTTAATTGAGTTTTACGCAACTTTATTTGTCATTTATATCTACAGTATTATCTTATGAAACAGCTACCCATATAGTTATAAAATAGATCGAAATATTAAGTGTGCAAAGCTATTTTATACTATTGATGGTGATGACGGGTGAAATATATGTGTAAAACAATTCTATATTATCTTTCTTATTTTAAGGAATTCTATATTATCATTATGCATACAAATATATATATTTTTTACTCTACTTATAATAGTTTTTGTTTACAAGACCTTAGAAGTGATCCGTTAAAAACTCATAATAAAATATATCAATTACCAATGTTTTGAAAGTATATGAATTAACAATTTATTTTGTTAGTAATTGTAAAAAAAAAATATATATCAATTACCAATGTTTTGAAAGTATATGAATTAACAATTTATTTTGTTAGTATTTGTAAAAAATTATTATGAGTTGAATATTTATTTAATAATAAAAATTGATTTTTAGTTTATAAAAAATAGTTCTTCTAGAAGTATAATATAATATATTACTCTAATGTTTCAAAAGAATATCCATTTATATAGAAAAGTATACACTGAATAATAAGAGTTAGTAGAAATCTAATTAATATTATGCATGAAATTTATAAATTGATATTTAGAAATGAAGCACAAAATGCATATTTGTGTGGCACAAATGGGAAACATGGAGAATACTTTTTCGCTGAATCACGAGCAATGGATAATATCAGGAGGGGACAAGACATCCCTACTAGGTTGTCATCCCAAAATCACCTCCATTCTCTACCACCATACTCTAAATATTTATTAAAAAAGAAAAAAGAAAAATTGTACAAGCTGGGGGACCGAACCTGAACCCGCAAAAGAAAGAAAGCAACAAACCAATAAAAGTCGGAGACCTAAGGAAAACGGTAATTAGGGATCCATACCCGGTCTCTAAAAAATCCTGGCTAATAAAAGCGAGTAAAACATCCCACCAGAAAAAATTTGTGACATCATGCCCATGGTTAGTCAACTTATCAGAACAACCGTTACCCTCATGATAGATATGGGAAGACAAGATCGAGATACCAGCATTCACACAATTGTGCCACCGATTGCGCAAAGAAAAAATAACCAAAGAAGTGTTCCGGAAAACCCCTAAAGAACTTCGGAAATTAAAAAACTTAATTCTTAAAAAACTAAATTAAGTGTCCATTGACTCGTATATACGTTTGAGATTGAAAGAGTGTGACATTGAATGTACGTTTCTTCAAACGTGTATGCTTTGACATAAGCCCAAAGTCAATAAAAAAGAAAAACGGTTTTGTTTTACCTTTAGAGAAGAACTCGTGAAAAGAATCGTTGAAAATATGAGGACAAAATATATAAAAAGAAAAATACATAATTTTATTTTATTAAAAAAGGATCTCAGATTTATTTTCAGAAAATATAGTTTACATAATTTAATATTTAAACACAAAAAATTAATATATATCTCTCTCTCTCTCAAAATTTCTTTCTCCTCTTTTTTTGGTACATCCAAAAAGTCAAAGTCATTATTTTTTGCGCCTGTCCTTACATGATCTCCCTAAAATTTATACACTTTATACCCCTTTAAATATATTAAGCAAAAACATAAGCACTTAGAACCAATTTTCTTCAATTGTGAAAATAACTAAAAATCTATACCCTCTTCCCCAATGGACATTGACGATTGGGATCTCTTTTCCTTCGTGAGTAGCAACAAAGCTACAACCTTTACTAACCAAGCCTCATTTTTCGAAAACCCATCTCCATCTCAAACACCAACCACCGTCACCACTGCCTCCACCACCAATAACACCATATCTCCTCAAAATATCCCACCATTTTACTTTGATGGTTTTAGCTTCGCCCAAGACAATAACCCTGTTCCTTTTTTCCCACATAAAAAAAATGATTTCATAGATCTAGACAAATTGAAAATCAATTCCAATCCCACCACCACTGTCCCAATCCTCATTACAACCATCACTTCATCCCCAATCACTATTATCCCAACCCCTTCAACCACCACTATTCCCGACCACATAACATTTGGTACAATCACTAACACTAGTGTTCATGGTCTCAATAAAAATTCCACCTTTTTTGATTGTCCAACACTTATCGAACAACAACAGATGCAACCAAATGGGCACGAGCTAGATAAATTTATAGTCAATAAAAATTCTGTTAACCCCACCCTTACCAATAATTTCAATACTCCCACCCTCACTACTCCCCCCACCCCTACTAGAATTACCCCCATGATCACTACCAACGCCTTCGCTAACCCCACAACAACTTTTTTTACTTCGACCACCACTGTCCCTGTTAGCCCTAGCACCACCACCAACTTGACTAACATTATCACTAGCGCTCATGGAACCAGTCAATATCCTACCATTTCAGATTACGAAATACTCATCAAACAACAACAAATTCAATCAAACAATAGCAATCAAGTGTTTGATCAAGCATACAACTATTCGTTGGTTCCACAACAACCCCCAAGAAAGCTCAATCAATCATCAATTCAATTACCCAACATCGGATCTAGGGTTTTACCTAATTCAGATACACAAAAAGAAAAACATAATTCAAGAATCAGGTAAATCATTTATTCTTTTTATTTAAATTATTTTTATTGTAAATCAATCTTAATGCATTTTTATAATCGAAACATTTGAATGATTTATCTTTCTTATCTTACAGAAAAATTAACAACAAGGTAACTTTGGAATGCCATGTGAGAACAAATAAGCTTTCAGAAGATTGGTGGTCATGGACAAAATATGGACAAAAAAACATTAGCGGGTCCCCACATCCAAGGTCTTTTCACATTCAAAAATCTAACTTTTACATATTCTTGTTTTATTTCATAATAAAAACAATAATTATGTGATCTAATACAAACATGATACCTAGAGTTTTAAATATTCATCTCTAGCATTACCATCTTTGCCATTGCACGAGATTGTGGTCTTAATCTATGTTTTGTTTGTGTTTCAATTTCAAAATGCGCAACATATTTGCAAAATAAAAAATTTGTTACAAAATGAGTGTCATTTTCAATATTCTATGCAATATCAATATTAATGTATTTTTGGTGTAAGTACAAAATGGATCACACTCTCTGTTTTATCCATGTAAAAGTTTTGATTGTTACTTTTATTCATTGCAAATATAACACATTTTGTTTTTTCTACTTGTTGTTTGTTTCGGTTCCCAGAAAATTTATTTATCTTAAAACTAGTTCTTGAATATTTGTATTAATCTTATTTATGATCGACTAAAATTAATATTTTACATATAACAAGGACCAATTATCCTATGAATAAATTTTGCAGGGACCAACATATAGAAAACAAAGATCAAAATCAAAACACAATATATTTTCAAAGACGAAAAACTAAAAAAAAAAGATGTATTTATATGGACCAAAAACATTTTTGAACATTAGTTTTTCACTTTGTATTTAGGATAAGGGTAAACACACCAATACTTCTTGATAAGGTTAATTTGATAAAATTACTATTTTGTTCTTTCATTATTTGTATTTTTTTAATATGTATAAAATGAACAAATATGTTACTCATTTCAGGGAGGGAGTTGAGTTGTAATATATGTGTAAAACTTGGCCCAATAAACACATATTTTTATTATATGATTTTAGCTATTAAAGGGATACGATTTAGGGGTGTTTGATATAGAAAACAATCTATGAATGATTTTGCAGGAGCTACTTTAAATGTAACAGTTCTAAAGATTGTTCAGCAAAAAAACTCGTACAAAAAAGTGACACCAAAGAGGACACTTTTGTTGTGACGTTTGTTGGGGCGCACAACCATGAAAAACCAACAGGTAAATGGAACAAGTCATCAAAGATTAGATTACCTGCTGTTGGAAATGTCAGGTCGTCGCGAAACGTTTCAAAGATGGGTTCTCAAAATGTGACGATGATGCATGTCGATCATCCAGAGAGCACGAATATTCAAGTTCTCCCTGGTCAATCAGAAACTGAAGTTATAGAGACCCATTTACCCGCTGCTAGGGAAATTGAATCATCTCCCAATGTTGAAAACTTGTTTTCATATAATATGATGATGCTACAGTCTGATCAGCCAATGAGTAGCAATGCACAGGTTTACTCCAATGAATCACAGATCCTTCCTTCAAGAAACAAACTTATTGGAAACACTGATGAAGATGAAGAAATTATGATACCAAACATGACTGGCATGTCAGATGATTTCTTATTGGATTTTAACCACCTCAATGGTAGTTTTCTATTTCCTTAGCTGGTCTAATTGAAAGAGCTTGCCTGGTTTGATCCAATTTAGTTATGAAGCATCTCCAAATAATATATGATTCAATAATTTTCTAATGGGTGCAATGTTGCACAGAATATAAATTATTAATTGCTTAGTTTTCTCTCTACAAATTACCCTTCATTAATTTTTTTCTCTTTTGAGAAATTGAGCAATTATTAATCCTTGTTCAGTGCAATATTCTACACATTAAAAAAAGCATTAAAAAAAATCATATATAGGTTTAACTTGTATTACCTTTTATATTTTTATTCTCAAATAAATGTTAATATTATATACTCCCTCTGTAACGCTCTAGTTGTTTTATTTAACTATTTTTGATTTATGTGGAGCCTATATATATTTATATATGATTTTTGGTGAATTATGTGGTGTGTTGTTTTATTATATGGTTTATTTAATAATAATTAGAATAAGTATGAAATATTAATTATTTTGGAGTTTGGGGAGTTATTTAATACTTATTAAAATTAATGGGGAGTTAAGTGAAAATATAGGGAGTTAAGTAATGGGAAGTTAGGAAAAGAAAGATTAGAAGCAGTTGTACGTAAGAACTGACAGTTTGGGAGAAAGGAGAGAAGAGCAAGTAGAACTCAAGGAATCTTTTGTGCTGTGCAATTTTCTGCAATTTCTAAGGTAAGGGTGAGGTTTACTTCAAGAATGTAGTTATTGAATTCTGATTTTGTGTTTAACAGAGTTTTGGTGAGAATTGGGAATTTGGGGTTTTATGATAAAATGAGGATTTTGAACTTGTAAGCATGATTTTGATGTTAGAATTGGTTTCTGGTTGCATAGAACACTTAATTATGTATCTGTAAACTGATTTGGGGAGTGATTGGAAGAAAAATGGGATTTTTGGGTAAAACCAGTTTTCTGCCCGTACAGAAGTTCATCGCTCGCCTCGCGAGTAGCTGTGCTCACCATGGCGAGTGAGCAACTTCATAGCTCGCCTCGCGAGCAGACCAACTCGCCATGGCGAGTAGCCCATATCAAAACTTGATTTTTGATAAGTTGTTATAAGATGTTTTGGGGATGGTTTAAGGTACCTGGATGATTTTAATGACGAATGGTGAAAGTTTTAGGTTAAAAAGATGAATAGGGAACTTAGAATTGGGATTTGAGTGAGAAAATGGCATTTTTCCCGAGAGCACCTAATTTTCACTCGCCTCGAGTTCGCCTTGAACTCGCCATGGCGAGCTAGTGATTTTGTGAACTCGCCATAGCGAGCGGATGTGCTCGCGAGGTGAGCTGTGCAGTTCCTGAGTGTTGAATTTCGTGCATGAATGGTAGTGATTTAATGTTGAAATGTTGAGCATGGTTTCATGTAATTATGCATTATTTTGGTTGATTGGATTGCTGAATTGATGATTTCTGATGATGATTGAAGTGTATGCTAATTATCGAATCATACATGTTGTTTAAGTGGAGTCATATGGAGTTGCATTGCATGGTCAGTTGTATGTAGATATACACAAGTAGGTCCATTGCATATGCATAAAACAGCGGTGAGGGCTTCGGTCCTGTTTGGTACCACATGCATATTTGCATCCATTGAGAAGTCTAAGGTGTTGTCTTAGCAGTGTCGTCATGTCATTTGCATGAGTCTTAGTTGTTGATTGTGGTAGTTACCTGATTAGATGATGTTGTTGGTGAATATGTACATTGTATACATACTTGTTAAGTGGATTATGAGGATGTTGTTGTTGCTTGTGAATTAACTATGTATATTTGCAAGATGATGTATTTGATGTTATAGGGTGTTAGATTCAATTGAAGATTTAATATCTATATTTATTATTGTGAATCTCACCCCTTCTGCTTGAAAATGTTGCCCTTCCTATGGGTAACTTGAAGGTGATCCTGAGTAGTTGGTGGTGGCTCAATGTCGTGTCTAGGGCTCTGATACGTGGGATGGGAATTATTATTTATATTATTGTTGTTTTTCCTTCCTATGTATCAATTTTTGGAACTTGATGATGTGACCCTTTGTTGGTTGATTTATTGTTGTTAGACTTTATGCCAAGATATTATATGGAGAATTTTAACCGTTGTTGTGGTTATTTGAAATGCAAACTTTCCGCTGCATGATTTTTAAGGTTATGGACGATGTTGAGTTAAATAGTTTTATTTTCTATTTAAGGAATTTTGAATTTGTGATGTAGCATGCCCGTTTGGTGCTTAACTCTGATGTATATTTGTTATTTAATTACTTTTGGGTAACGGGGTGTTACACCCTCCGTCCCTAATTATAGGACCCTTTTGAAAAAATAACGGGAATTAAGATAGTGGATATTTGTATTAAATATATTTGTAATTACTATTGTTTTTACAATTTTATCCTTTAAGAGAGAATTGGTTTATGTTTTTAACATGATATTTATTGCTGATTGAAGAAAATTATGTATAATAAATAGG
Source organism: Medicago truncatula (assembly GCF_003473485.1). Classification (NCBI taxonomy): domain Eukaryota; kingdom Viridiplantae; phylum Streptophyta; class Magnoliopsida; order Fabales; family Fabaceae; genus Medicago; species Medicago truncatula. The sequence goes on from NC_053047.1 coordinate 20,121,797, forward strand.
GGCATGCATATAAAGAAATAATTAATGTAGTTGGAAATAGCAAAGGGGTCTTATAAAAAAGGACAAAAAAAATTCTCAAAAGGGTCTTATAATTAGAGACGGAGGGAGTATTACATTAATTTGGGTTTTATATCCAATAATTTTTTATCTTATTTAAAGACGAATTTTGCAGGTTATAAACTGTGTCATGTGAATATGTGGAAATTTAACTGAAAAGTTAATTCTGAATGTGTTTGTATTGTTAAAAAATTAGCATATATTTATATTGATTTTAGCGAATAAAAGAGTAAATATTAAAGAATGTGTTAAAAAGAAGGTGTCGCTGCCACTTCTCAGGAAACCAACACCCTTTATTTATTGTGTTATTTGAATCATTTCTCTCATATCGTAACATCTATTACAAAGGAAGTAGTTCTTGAAGTATTACAAAGGAAGTATTGACAAAAGCGTATTCGATTTTCCTATATATATATATATATATATATATATATAATCACATTTACATCACTTAAATTTGAATATTTCCATAGTAATAATTTGGTCTTTCGAATTGATGTAGATTAATTCGATCGATATGTGATGATAATGAATAAAAATAGATATTAAATAAAATTTAGATCACATGCTCCAGTAAAAGGGGTTGTATCATCGCCTAAAGAAACTTAGTATTGCCGTTAACATTTTGTGAGCAACACTACTCTTTCAGGAACAAAACATGCCGTAAATAAACAAATTTTAGTTCTCGAAAATTATATGAATGGGAAGTTTTTTCTTTCTTTTTTCTTCTAACTACTCCTGCCGTCGCAAATTGTATGTCACTTTAGAAAAAATATTTGTTCCAAATTATATGTCGCTTTATAATACCAATGAAAAATTAATGTTACTTTTTCTATTATATCCTTAACTATTTATTGCTCTCTCTTCATTCAATTCCTTCATTTATCTTTCTCATATCATTTATTGAGGACAATTTTGTAAAACAACCATAATATCTCTTTCCCATACAATATTAATTACATTTCTTAATATGTGTGAAATGTCCAAAACGTCATACAATTTGGAACGGAGGGAGTATATTTTAACACTATTACACTGAAGCAAGGTTGGTATTATTTGTATAACTAAGGAGTTGTGAGTGACATTTTAATGCACCTCTATCTTACGTTGTTACCAAGTTTTAGTTGGGTTCCTTTTTGAGAAAATTCCAAATGCAATAAAGAAGGGAAGTTTATTTTGTTTGACCTTTAGAAAAGATTCCCTGAAAACCCTCCGGGAAAACCCTCCGGGAAAACATGATAAAAATAAATGAAAATGGAAAAAAAATTATATTTTATTTTATGTAAAAAATTCCTTCAAAAAAAATTTATGAAAAAAATGAACCTTGAATTCATCATCTATACTATATATATAACTTTATTTCTGTTTAAAACTCTTTTTTTAAATAAAATTTATTTATTGCCTTATACTTTTTGAAACTCGTATATGTTAGATTTCTCCTTAAAAACATAGGTTATATTAAATCTTTATCATTTATTTTGAGTAAGTATCGTCATCATACATCATTCGATCTTATGTTGTTTTCCTTTTTTTGCTGGGTTCATTTTTTACATAGTACCAATTTCAATAAAAAAACTGAAGTTTATTTTGTTTGACCTCTAGAGAAGAATTACTTAAAACAATTCTTGAAAACATGAGGAAAATAAATGAAAATAAATTCATCATCTGAATATATGTTATACAATTTAATATTGAAGTCATAAAACAAAAATTCTCAATCACATTATTAGTTTTTTAGAAAGATATTTGATTTGATAGTGAGTTTTGCGAAATCACAATAAGACTCCATGATTTTGATAAACATATGCATCGTAACTTCAACAAAATCATGGTGTCATCGTAATTTCGTCCAATTTATTATAATTTCAAACATGCATATATCCGTTGACAGACGTTGACATAAAAACTCAACAATTTATTTTATTTGATCAAAGGCTCGTAATAGTTTCTAAACTCACTCATCTTTCCTCTCACATATACTATCATCGTTTTTAATAATTGAAAAACCTAATTCTCAAACAGACTTACTGATTCTCATCACATATCCCAATTCTCCATTATACCACTATTCATACACAACACCTCTTGATTTTTCTGTATGCATAGAATATTTTTAATGATTTCCAAAATAATATATCCAAACCCACCCTAATGCCCCTAAATTAATAATATTCTTCTCTGTTTGCGATCTTTTTCATAAATTTGGCACAAATTGTCTTCATGACCTAGGACTACCCGTATAGACTTCAACCTAGGAACTTCTACATCTGAGATCCCATCTCACTATCCTAATGGTCAGTCACAGCCCCTGTGACCTATCAGACCTAAACAGACTCAAAGTAGAAGTTACCTTCAAACACAAACAACTAACAACTTGTTTCACAACTTTGATGTAGTACACAAGAGTATTCAATACTCACACACAATCCTAAACAAGTATCACAGACGATACAAGAAAGAACACACAGTAGATTCTAAACTTGCATCACAAACGATACAAGAGCAGAATACATGAAGACTCAAACCCTAAAATCTAAACTTGTTACTATGACGGCTTGAATAAAAAAATTAGGTCTTGAAGTCTTCCTTATACTGAAGCAGCTTGGGCTAAATACTAAGTTGGGCTTCAGCACAAAGCAGATCGGTTCAGCTAATCTGCAAAACAAGAATCATAAACAAATCTGGAAAGTCCTAAAATGTCGGAACATTTATAGGATCGTTCCAACCAATAATAAATATTTCCTAAAATATAAAATCTACTTTGGAAATATTCCACAGCTGATTCTTAGAAGATATGTGTGTTGCTTGATCAATAAGATAAGGAAATATTGTTTCCTTAAACAATAAAGGGTGCGCGTACAAGTAGGCATGAACCTAGGCACAAACGTCGTATCCAACATCTTATAGAGATGCCTAAACACATGTTGGAACTTTGATTCCAACTTATAGAACAAGGATATTTGTTTTAGCAACAATGCAGCTAATACGAATACTCAACACTCTACTTTTGTTACACTGCATCAGAATATGTGTTGTTGTTTCCGGGACAACATTACACCATTGTCAGATTGTTCCAATTTGAACACCGTTCCTGCTAAGCCACACACGAGTTGGCAAGCGATTTCGAGCTATTCACCAAATAAAGTTTTTAACCTTTGATGGTACAGCTAGTTTCCAAATCGACATCCAATCTTTTATCACTTTCTCTTAGTGATAAATGACCATATGAATACTCCTAATACTTGAAGGCAGGCACGGATCCACGCCAGTGTAAAGGGGGCAATTGACCCCACTTAATTTTTGTTTTTTAAACCAACAATCATATGTTTATAGTTATAAACCCTACTGGTATAATACTATTGACCCCACATGAATTATTCATTCAACTAATGACAAAGTATAGAACTTAAATACTAGAATAAATTGATACAAAAGTGGCACTGGTTGACGTGTTACACTTTTGATACAAAGTTAATCCACTATATAAAGCTAATATATTTCTACGCGAGAAATACTTTTATGAATACAATCACAAATCGATATTGTTAAAAACACCCTCAAATGAAATGAAAAAAATTAAAGAAAAAGTATTTAATTATATCAATTGACATTATTTAATTTTATTCTCTTTAATTTTTTTATGATTTTGTGCGTGTACTCAAATATGTTTATTTGGATTTGTATCCGCATATCTTATTTCTACCGTTCATTGCCATTTGCCTTGGTAAGGGAAGAAGTAAATTATTTCAAGTGGAAAGCTGGAAAGGTACACAGTAACGCAAGTTTATATCCAAGCGATTCATTTTTTGCATTTATAAGGAGAAGTTAATTAGTTTGACTCGATTTTATCCCACTGAATTTTCTTCAATGGAGCTTATGAGACTTCACAATCAGTTTGAAAATTATATTATGGATGTTCGTTCTAGTGAACAATTTTCTAACGTAGATGGAATTAATGATCTTTCAAAAATTATGGTGGAAATAAGAAAATATATTGTTCATCCAATGATGTATTTACTTATAAAGTTGTCGTTGTTTTTGCCCGTTGCTACACCAACTAATGAAAGAAGTTTCTATGCTATGAATTATGTGAAGAATCTACTGCACAACCGTATTAGAGGTGAATTTTTTAATGATTGTTTAGTAACATTTATCAAGAATGATATATTTGATAGTGTTGAGAATGAAAAAATCATTAAACATTTTCAATATCTAACTTCTTCTTAATGATAATGATATTATCATTTTATCTCCTATGCTTTATATATAGGGTTTTGCTAGAAGTCATACATGAAGGTGTCTTTTAGCAATCCACACCTCAAGGTGTGATTTCTGTAACGCCCTCTTTGAATTATTTGTTTTATTTAATTATTTAATTGAGTCTAGAATTTATTAAGAAGAGTTTAGAATATATTTATATGATTATGTAATTTATTAAGTGGCTTATTATATTATTTAATAGAATAAGATTTGAAAATAAAATAATATTGGGTTTAGGGGTTGTTATGAGATTTTAGAGAGTTTGGGGGAGAAAGAGAAATAAGATAAGATGGATGGTGGAGATATAAATAGGAAAGACCTAGTTTAGAAAAACATAACGTACGATCAATTTTGAAGAAAAGGGAGAAAAAGCCAAGAGAAGGGAGAAGACCTAGAGGGGCTGCGATTTCATCTTATAAGGTAAGGGTGAGACTAACATTCAATCTTATTAAGTCTGTAATTCTGATGATTAAATTTAACAAGGGTGGGATTAGTTTTGGAGGATTTGAGAATTAGGGTTAAAGTGAGGAATTGATGAAAAATTGTTAGTTAGATGTAGAAAGAGTGGTTAATCTGATGAATTAAAGTAATAGGTGGTGTTCATGTTGTAGAATAATCATAGGTTAAATTCCTAATCAGTTTTTGAGTTTGAATTGATGAAAATTGGGATTTTCGCTTGAAGAGTCAGTGTCTAAATGTTTTTGCAAATGAGTGATTATGTGAGGTTTTGGAAACCGATTTTTGGGTGGTTGAAACTGGAATTTTTCTGTAGATTGTGATAGAGCTAAGTGTCAGGAGCGCGTAGGCGAAAACGGCATCGAAAACGGGTTAACGGTTTGATTTTTAGGCGCGAAAACGTGAAGGGTGAAAATCTGATGCTGTCGAAATCATGAGGCGATTCTAGTGATCATGAGGCGATTTTGACAGAAAATCTGTAATTTTAGTATGTCTGATGCTGTCGAAATCATGAGACGATTTTGACAGAAAAATCTGTAATTTTAGTATGTCTGATGCTGTCGAAATCATGAGACGATTTTGACAGAAAAATCTGTAATTTTAGTATGTCTAATGTTGTCTTACCAGAAACCTTAAAAATGCAATTTTCTTCACTCCAAATCTTTTCAGACTTCTTCTTAAGTGTAGGAACTTTATCCTAACCATCTAGAGATGTTTTTAGGAAGGAGATAACCTTGTATAAAGGGTCTAATGAGTTCATGAGTTGGTCTTTGGGGTAGAAATGGTAGTTGTTTAATTTACAATATTAATGATAATCTGTGAAGCTGTTTTAGGATGTGTTGATGTTGATTATGATGTCGTACTTATTACTTGAACATTGAATGTATATTTGAGATGTTGTTGACTTGCATTTGATATTATTATGTCATGATGTTTTGCATACTGCCTATGTTGTTGATTGATTGTTAATTAACTAAGCTGCATGAGTCAGTCTAAGTCGTTGAAGATGTTGATGTTCCAAATTATTGGACTATTATAAGAGGTTGTCGAATTAAGATGTTTAAGAAGTCGAGTCCATGCATTAGCATTTCAGTGTTGGGGGCTTGATGCCCTGGAGCTTTGTACTCACCACGTTGGAGCTTTAGCTCAATTAGCGATAGGGGCTTGATGCCCTGGAGTATAGTAATACTCAAATAACGATAGAGGCTTGATGCTCCGTATTGGTACCACATGCATATAAGATGTCTAAGTTGCATAATCGAGTTGGAGTCGCATTTGTCGAGTCAAGGATGTTTATGTTGATAAGTTGTGAAGTTGTAATTGTTTATACAAACTATGATTGAAGTGCTAAATGATATATTACTATCTATAATGAATATTAAGATGATTTGATGTTGATTAAATATAATTGTTGAATTATATGCTTAATATTATTGTTTTGTGAAATCTCACCCCTTCTACTTGGAAATGTTGCTCTTCGTATGAGTAACTTGCAGGTGATCGAGTTTAAGTTGCTGTTAGATTGCTGTCGTGAGTGGATTAGCTCTCTCGTGTGTCTTAGGTGCTCTGATACGTAACGGGATGAGAACTTTGTTATTGCTTTTCTATTCCTTGCGTATTGTTTTTGAAGATTTATGACTATATTTTTAGATTTGATTTTTATGAGACATTTATGAAGAGGCCTTCGTGCCAAAGACTGTTTTAGTTATTGAATAAATTCCGCTGCGAAGTATTAAAGATTTTGTTATTGAATTTTAAAGAATAAATAGTTATTTATTCAGTTTATGATTTTAAGAAAAGAATATGACATTCCGTTTATGTTGAAATACTCTGATTTATATGTGAAATTTTTAAGTTGGGAAAACGGGGTGTTACAATTTCCACTTTTTAGTTATAACTTTGCTAAAACACACCTTCGTAAAAATTAGTTGGTGTCTTTTAACAAATGCTCATAAAATAATTTGCTAAAAGACACCCTTTACCTTCATAAAAGGTGTCTTCTAGCAAAATCTATATATATATATATTATTGATGATAATTACATTGACCCCGCTGATCAAAATTTCTGGATCCGTCCCTGCTTGAAGGGCTCTATTTTTTGTGTGAAGAATGAAAATATTAATTAATGAAAAGATTAATTAATACTATAAAAACTAATAAAAGTAAATGAAAAGTTTGCTAAGACTAGAAGACTAGTATGATTTTTTTATTACCCGTTAGTGAATGATTTTTAATAGGAAATATAACCAATTTGATACTTATATCTCATATTCTAAAAAACTCAAATCCCACATGTTAGGGAGTCTTTTTTGTGATGGTCGAGGTTTGAACCTTGTACCTTGTATATATTGTGCATATCCTTATCGATTGAGCTAAGCTGACGAGGACACATGTTGAAGTCTAGCAACGAGAAAACGGAAGAAGAAAAAGAGTGAAAGTAGAAAGAAAAAAGCAAAAAAAAACAGAGTGTTAAGCCCTAAAAAAAGAGTAAAACTTCAAAAGCAAGCGCGAATTCTTTACAAGTGAAAAAATAGGGTTGAAAAAATCCCGATAAAAACGAAGAAAAAGAAACAAGTCTCTTGTAACACAAACCATATGGCGCAGCAGCAACCTCCCTGGGTCTCCGACGATATTTGCATGGTTTGCAAATAAAAAACCATTAGAAATAGAAACTTTCTTCTGTCGAACATGCACAGCACCTTGGCATGCACGGCAATTCTCAATTTGGAATTTTCTCATTGTTCTCAACCTATTGTGGCCGGTGTAACTACTCCGTCTGTTGTTGGTGATCTCGTTGCTGCTTTTCGCGTCATTGAGAATGATCATTTTCTTACCGATGAAGAAAATTGGATGAAAACTCAGGAGCTTGTTGGTGGATCTTGTAGAGGGGAAACCAGTGACGAAACACCGAGTAATGGTGTGCTTGATGTGTTTGATGGTAGTCTTAATTGTTCTTTTTGTATACAGTTACCTGAGAGACCCATTACTGTAAGTTTCTTTCATTATATGGTGAGTGATCCAAGAATCATCACAGTTGGCAATTGCGATTCGTATGGCCAAGCTAGCTAGATCTGAGGGTGTTGGAGGAAGCATTGCCCCAAAAAAATTTCATGTTGTTCACAATGATGAGCTTCCTGACACTTGTTTCTCTACCGATAGAGCAAAAAAAATAGGGAAGGTTGAAGCTTGCAGTGGAAAAATCTTCGTGACAATTCTAAAATATCATTTTGGACCAATCCTTGTTGAATGATCCTAACAGGAACCACGAGGTTCTTGTTGGCGATACTTGGGGGGATAGGATGGAATGCAGGCAATAGGGAGCTCATTTTCCGGTCCCCATGTTGCTGGGATTGTTGGTCTGAGTACTCAAGGCGCACAATTTGTTGCTCTTTCTGGAGGTTACGTTGATGACAAGGATCATGGTTAATGGTTCCTTTATACTGGAAGTTGTGGAAGGGATCTCAGTGGTAACAAGCGTACCAACAAAAACCAGTCTTTCGATCAGCAGTTTGAGAATATGATTGAGGCTTTAAGACTATGTTGCCAAAAAGGTTGTCCTGTTTGTGTTTTTAGGTCAATTTTTACTCATTATGAATTAATTCAACTGATGAATTCCTTGCCAGTTTGTTAGGTCTGTTTTTATTAATAAATTCAATTGATTGATTGTTTCCATATTAGCTTAGTTTCATTGTAAAGTTATGCGATGAATTGGTATGATATTTTGTTTATAGATTCGTTTATTTCGTTCAGATCCCACAGGGAAAAACGTTCCTCTTATGCTCCTAAACTAGGAGTGAGATACGATGGGGAATATAGAATTGAAAAATGTTGGTGCAAAATTGGAAAACAAGTATGTTTTTTCTTTTTAATAATCATTCGTTGCAATTTATTTAACTAAGTAGATTGAGTGAGACCTAACGGAATCTATTTTTATGATAGCGTTATAAGGTTTTGCAGGTATTTGTTTGTGAGGTGTGACAATGAGCCAGCTCCATGGACAAGGTTTTTCATTCAAGTTAATACATTGTTGTCTGTGTTCTTGTTTTTGCAGAGTTTGGTTGCAATATTTGTGGTAAGGACTTGTATCCTTAAAAGTCTTGTCTTTCTATACATAGGTCTTATTTTGATTACTTCTGTTTTTAACAGGTTAATAGAGAAATGATGGGTGTCATAGAATCACTCCAGCTACAGGCTGATTAGATGGAGGATAGTTTTGAAGAATCAAGTGCTAAAGGCAGTGAAAATACCAAGTTGGATGAGAAGACAAAAGTTTCGAAACCCTGCGATTCAAGTGAAGAAGTCTTGAAAGAAGTTAACGAGGTTGATTTGAATCCTCCACTGAAGCGGATGAAAGGTGATGGTGGCGAGGCTGTGGTGAACATGGACGAACATATTCGTAAGGCTGAACTGGAAAGCAAAGAAATGGCTTGCAATTAAGGGTTTGTGATTGCATTAAACATCACTATTAATAGTACTGTTAACATTGCTGATAGAAAGTGAATTTTATTCTATTACGTTCTTAAAGAGAACACATTTTATGTTCTTAAAGATATTTACTGGATATGGAATTGGTATTTATTTGGTATCACCTATCTCTCTCTCTTAAACATGAGAATTGAAAAGTAATGAATGCATTTTATATTTTCATATCTGTGAGAGCTGCATATGAATCCACGCGAATATTTGCATATATACAACCGATTATTTTCATCAGGATATAATGATTTTATAAAAAAGGGATATGATTGAAGTTTTTAAATTGCATCATTGTTATTGCGGGATGTTTGTGTAAAACGATGAAGAAGATAGATTGTCGAATATTGATAAAATTGACAATTCGTACGAAACAAGAAAGCTTCAATTATGAACAAAAATGAAGAAATTCATCAATTTGATGTAGAATCAAACGAGATCGTGATGAAAACACCATCAAAGCAAATGCAAGAAAATAGAAGAAAATCGATGGAAAAGAGAGAAAATCAGAACGAACACAGCGTAAAAGTTCCATCAGTAGTTAAGTCGGCGCTTAGAAGAGAGGAGTAATGTTCGACGTAATGATGCAAACACTGGTATAATTTGAAAGGAAGACAATTGACATGAAGTAAGCAAGAACGACAAGTGGGGATCAACAACCACGCCATGCAAGTAAACTCGACCAACTTTTCACGTATAGGCCAGGGGTGTGACGGCCTAGGGCCCATGTCGTTAGGGAGCCCTAAATTTTTTTATTGAGGGGGTGTATATAGAAATTTTGATTTATTGGGGGTTTATATAGTAAATTTCACGAAAGGCCCCAAATATTTACATGATGAAAGGCTTGGCTCAAGTATGTTAATGTTTTAGACCCTTTTGGTGTGATTTGCTATATATACCCTCGTATAAGACAGATTTCTATATACACCCTCCCTATAAATGTTTTTGGTTATTCTTAATAATGTGCCAAAAAAATTATTATGGGAGAAATTACAATATTTTTTGGGCCCTTTGTTCCTGATAATGTTCCTCACTAATATTAAAAATATTGGTGATATTTATTATCCAAAAAATTGGGATAATTTTCAAAACAAAAAAATATATATTTTAGTTGAAAATGAGCATCCGAAATTAATCTTAATCTTCTCTTTGTAAGGTTTCAAAAAAATAAATTATTTCAATATTGTAATGTCAACTTTCTTGAATTGATTGAAAGGTTGCAAAATTGAATACGATATTGCAAGATCGTGCAAGATGCATTCAAGATCATTAAAACCGATGTGAGACACATTCTTGATCATTTCGCATGTGCTATTTTTCTTTTCTACATTATTTTATTTTGTTTTGGTGTCTATAAATTATTTGATTTATTTTTAGATGTTGTCTAAAAAAAATTATATGGTAGTGAAAAGCGGAAAGAAAAAAAACAAAATAAAGAGATAATAAAATTCTAGGAACGGCCCTGGGCACTGTTATGTGTTTTTTGAGAGGTTGGCACTATTATGTTGTGGAACCAATGATGGAGGTGCAACCAATTTTTCTGGATGGTAAACCACCCCCTTCGAAAACCACTGAACCAAATTTCACTGACACGGTTGTTTACCCTGGATTTTGGTAAACTACTAAACTGGTTTCATGACGAGGGTGAGCGAGATCAGCCAGCAAATCTCAAGACCATTTGTACTTGATTGTTCAATTTCGTTTGGTGACTACTCTAGCGAAATATGAATATAACTGTCGAAATCCATAAACAGGGTGAGACCCGTTGAGATTATCTTCAATGGATCGATGCAAAGGCTTTAAAAATGGATTTAAATGATAAAGGAAAAAGAAAAGAGTCTAGACTAAAGAGTTAAACTAGAAATTGCATTAAAGTAAATGAATGTAAAAAAGGTTGGTACACAGATTCATACGTTATCGCTTGTTTACTCGTTTCGCCTGTGTGTGCGCGGGGATAGTTTGAGTGTGTAAGCTTTGTGACCCGTTTTCCATAGAGGAAAATGCTACTTATACTAAGTAACCGCCTACGGACATGTTTAGGACGTAACCGCTAATAATTACTACGGGCGTATTTGAATTCCAAATAACGCCACTTCGACGAGAAACAACCATTAAGCCCTAATTGTTTTTTCTACTGAAATTGGCATGTGGTAAACACCTGATGTCATAATTCATTCATTATCATATTGCTGGTATGTGTTAAGTTAGACGACATACAATTAGATGATATCAGTTGAAATTGCATAATAATGCACACCATTTTTTTAGCATGTGTTAAAGATATCACATGTTTAGTTACTAGAAGCAAGCGACTAGAATATGAATCTTGTTAAATCGTCAATTTTGATCGTTTATTTAATATTAGATCGAGTCTACATGCTTATAATCGGTTCATATGCAGAACGACGACATGGGCTGTTTGAACCAGATAGCATGCTAATTCCTAATCCGATCACTTAAGTCGGTCGATTTGGTCCAATATTAAGAACATTGAAGAAGGTCGTGGACAAATCTGAGTTTGTTATTCTTTAATGGCAGTACTATGATACATGGTCATGGACGTGTGTTCTGCACTAACGTTGTTGTCTGCAATTAAAATTGCAAAATATTTTTGAACTAAATCAGAGTCCATCTCCATCGCTACTTTGTTATTCCTTCTTGAAGAGGAAGTGTTAATCTATTTTATAAAAACTTAAGGGAGGTTATTGTAAGTTTTAAAAATAGAGGGGATGTCAATGTTATTTTGATAGACCTTGGGGGAGGTGACTGTAATTTGCCCATTTTTTTAAGCAGTGGATATAACAGAGAAGAAATACCAAAGAACAAGCAGAAACAGGTTATGAGCAAGCACCACACATTACATGATCTTCTAAATTATATGCAAAAGCACATTGATCTATATAGTAAAACAATTTTGATATTGGTCAAATAGGAAAAATCAAATACAAACAAGCAACCATTAGTGTGTCTTGGTCATCTCGTCTAAATTGATGGCTGGGATCAGTTAACTATGTTAAATTGACCGTGTACTTTGAATCGTCTAATCTTTAATCAATTGCTGAGATATCTTACAGTGTAAGACTGAGTTCTCTAGTGCAGTAAATCCCGGTCCCGGAAAATGGCTTCCGATGAGTGCAACAAATCTCGGTCCCGGAAAATGCTTCCGATGTTTAAAATAAATTATGATGTGACTAGAAATTTGTTGAAACTAGCTTGTAAATCCAGGTTGAGGATTTTGGAGAATAATTTAGAAATTGTAATATTAATTAACATGTATGTATAGGAATTAAAGTAGCTGAATACTTTTCATTGATAATCTGAGTACATTATATACATCAATTTGCTATCATTCTCTTTTTCTTTTTTTGAAGAGAAGAAGCTTAAAGCATTTCATTAATCAATATGTGTTCAATACAATCAGGTATTATAAATAATAACCGGAAACTAGCTGACAATGTAGCCGCCTTAGCTAAAGCATGAGCTGCTTCATTTGCTTGTCTCCGTACAAACTCTACCTTAGAGCTTTCATAATAATTCCTAAAAAGAGATTGACAATTTTGAATGATATTTCCGAACTCAGTTGCATCATGATTTGTCGATAAGAAATTATCAACAACCTTTTTCGCATCCATCTCAAAATCCATAGGACCAAGATTAAGCTCGTGAACCCATTCTAGAGCAGATAATAAACCAAGAGCTTCTCCTATATGAACTTCACATATCGGACTAAACCATTCAGTTTTAGCTAAGACAAACGTACCTGTGTCATCTCTTATACATATTCCTATACCAACCTTGTTTAAGTGCTTAGAGAAAGAGGCATCGATATTGCATTTATATCGACCTACAGCTGGTTTCTTCCACTTTGAAGTATCAACAGTATTTTGTATCCTTGAAGAATGTTGCTGATAAGATTTAGCTGCTCTCCAGTCTTGTAAAAGTACTTTTGCACGTTCCATAACAGCAACCTGCGCTTCAATCACATCATTCCAGACCTTGTTGTTTCGTTGCTTTCCAAATACTCCAAAGAATGCAGTAGAACAGTGCTGCCTCATCACCATTTAACACCTGCAACAATTGGAAAATAACACTTGCACTATCCTGGCCTTGATTTATCACATTAGTCGCAGCACTAAAGAAATCACACATGCTCCAAATATTGCAGCTAGCAGGGCAACGAAAGAAAAGGTGAAAACTGTCTTCCTCCATCAGATTGCATAAAGCACAAGTCGGATCACAATTAAACCCTTTGTCTTTAAGGCGTAAACGTGTTGGTAAAGTGTTGCGACAAACACGCCATATGAAGTTCTTCGCTTTGGGAGGAATTTTAAGTTTCCATATCAGATCCCAGTGGCCTTGTGCCTTAAAATGATTGACATCAAGTAATTCTTGCATACACATTTTATATGCACTTCTAACAGAATACTCACCATTATTTTCCTTCGTCCAAACAAGTCTATCATCATGAACTGAGGGATACAAAGGCGTATTCATCACCTGATTCACTATATGTTGATCAAAAATAGAAAGTAAGAAAGGAACATTTCAAGCTTTAGCTTCCGGAATAATACAATCTGAAACTTTGAGATTATCAAAAGGTGTTGAACCGTGATTTTGAAGTGTAAGGTATCCATTACCAACAAGCCAGTTATTATTCCAAATTGGAATTGAGGACCCATCACCTATCTTCCATCTGCTTCCCGCTCTAAGGATAAATTTAGCATTACAAATACTTCACACAAAACTTGGTTTATGCCCCAAGGTTGCTTCAAAAAAATTACTATGCGGAAAATATCTTGCTTTGTACATTCTAGCTATAAGTGTTTGAGGATTGGTCATAATTCTCCACCCCTGCTTACCAAGCATAGCAAGATTAAAGTCCCTAAACTCTTGAATCCCATGCCTCCATCTTTTTTGTGCATAGATAACCTGTCCCATGAAATCCAATGGATACCTTTATTTTGAGCTCCTGAATGACCCCAGCAGAATGAATTCATCATCTTTTCAATCTCATCACAAAGAGACGACGGTAAAGTGAATAGACTCATAATCCAATTTATCCATCTATCAGAAAAACCCATTTTTATCATAACCCTTTTCAAATAACTCCAATCAATTATGTCATACGTTTTACTTATATCAAGCTTAAGAGCAACATCTCCCAATATACCTTTGACTTTCGACTCCATATAATGAATGATCTCTATGGCTTCCATAGCATTATCTAGGATAGATCGACCCGGAACAAATGCAGATTGACTATCAGAAATGCACTTATTTAAAACAACTTTGAGTCGATTTGCTAACACTTTCGCTACCACCTTATAAATCACATTGTATAAGGCTATAGGTCTCCAGTCTTTCATAGAAGTTTGAGACTCACCTTTCGGAATAAGAGCTATGGTGGTCGCATTGAGAGTTGGAGGGAAGCTACCTGTATCTAACCATTGACAACACTGGTGGAATAATTCTTCGCCACAAGATGCCCAAAATTTTTGGAAAAAAACCCGGATTGAATCCGTCTAGCCCCGGACACTTATCTACCTTCATGGAAAAAAGAGCTTCTTTAAATTCAGAAATCACAAAAGGTGCTAACAGGTTATTGTTATCTTCAATGGAGATTGAAGATTCAATAGCCTCAATGACCGGCTCGATGTCACTAATATGTTCTTGAAACAAGTCAACAAAATAATTTCGAGCAACATCACACAATTGATTTTCATCAGTAATCCGGTTGTTATCTGGATCCAACAACGAATGAATTTTGTTAATTTTTCGTCTTGAAGAAGCCGCGGCATGGAAGAACTTAGTATTAAGGTCTCCATCCCGTAACCAGTGAGTCTTCGCTCTTTGACGCCAAAAAGCATCCTCTTGAATTAACAGCTGAGTCATACGACTCCTCAACTCATTAAACTGATGAATATTATCACTATCAACCTGACTCCTCATTCTATCAATTTTCTGGCGACAAGTATTGATTTCACACTTTAAATTATGAAAATTGTTTCTGCTCCAATCTGTGAGATCAGAAGCGCAATATTCCAACTTATCAACAATCGGGCAAACTCCATAGGAACTCCACTTATCAGTGACAAAACTGCTAAAGCCGGGATCAGCTAACCAGGCGTTCTCAAATTTGAACCGAGGCAACACTCTTCTGTTATTGGATATCGGCTCACATGAGAGCATAATAGCGTAGTGATCTGAAGAAGGTGCTGGAAGATTCTCTAGAACTGCATCAGGGTACTGAATCTGCCAACTCTCAGTAGCAAAAGCACGGTTAAGACGTTCCTCAACAGCTCTGGTGGTGCCAAGACTTTTAAACCATGTATAAAGGTAACCTTCTGATATGTACATCAGCCAGCTCAGAATCACAAACAGCATTTCTAAAACCATTGATAAGCCAATTCGCCCTTTCATTATTACCCTTCTTTTCATGAGGAGAAAGAATATCATTGAAGTCCCCTATTATACACAGTGTAAATTCGAAACACTTGAAAGTTGTTTCAAAAAATTCCATGCCTCCCGTCTTCTGCCATTATTAGGGAAACCATAATATCCAGTAAGACGCCACTTACCCGTATTAATATCTGTTATCTCAGCATCAATGTGATTATTAGAGTAATTAGAAATTGAGCAGTTAACCGACGAATTCCAGTACAAAACAAGACCACCACTCTAACCTTGTTTATTCACAGTAAAACAGAACTCAAACCCCAAAACATACTTTAATTCCTCAATTTTATTACTTGTAGAGATAGTTTCACAAAGATAGAGGATATCCGGTTTATATACACGGATAAGGTATTTTAAACTAGGAATTGTACGGGGACTACCTAACTCCCTACAATTCCAACTAATTATTTTCATGGCTGCTGGCGGGGCTGATTTTCAGCCTCCGCCATTACAATTGTTTCAGTAAATAAAGGGTTGTTTTGCAGAATTACAGAGTTCACTTCAGCAACACTACTTTCATTCACATAGTCCAGAACCATATCACTTGCTTCCTGTTCAAGTACAGCCACCATGTTTACATTATCTGCCTGAGTTGTACTTGGCCGAATTCTCTTTTTCACAACAGGGCCAGATACTTCTTTTGCTTTACCTTTACCTTCACATTGTATGTTTTGTGTCTGCACAGCCTGTAAATCACGTGGGCCATCCCTTATCACCAATGCTCCAGCAGCAATATGTCTTGTCATTACCGGCTTCTTCTTACTTGCGCACACCAACCACCCTGGTTCAGAAGTTTGTCCAGCATCACCTTCATTCAGCAAAGCCCCATCAGATATGGAGAATTCAGAACTAGTCACTTGGTTGCAGCTAGTCAATCTCAGCTTCCCATCATTTCCTGTTGAATTATTACCTGTATTCCCAGTTAGCATGAGAGTTGTTTGCTGATGTGTTGGGTTAGCATTAGTATTCAGAGAACTTGCAGAAGCACCTCTAGCATTAGCAGCAGCCATACCATTAACTAGCCTTCTGATAGTGACTTGGTTTTGAATGTTTGTATTGTTCAGAATAAAAGGAACCCACTGACCTTCACCTCCCCCATTAGGACCAATAACATTTGTGACTAACCTGTGAAAAGTAAAGCCCCTACCACGTATGATTTTAACTCTTCCAAACAGGGCATGCTCGCTGGAAGGGCCCATCACCACCACATTGAAAGGACTTGCATTAACATCAGCAACTCCATTACTATTACCAGTACCTCTTCCTCCATCAGTACGACCACCACGACCAGCCATCCTACCACCACGCAACCATTTATTCACAGTTACGCCTCCGCCAACGGAATGATTACTCGGATTCAAGAACTTGCCCTAAAGTTGCACACCATCCACAAAATCAGGTTCTAGTCTCTTAGGACAATATTGATCAGTATGTCCCAAGATACCACAGCAATAACAAAATACAACAAGTTTCTCATATTTAAATGACAGATTGACAACATTACCGTCTTCTTTCTCAAACACCATACATGTCTTCAACGGCTCATTGACATTCAGAGCCACACGAATGCGCATGTACATCCGCCAGGGTCCAAAATAATTATTGATATGATATGAGACATAGCACCCCATATGACATCCAACCAGATACGCCAGGTCCTCATGCATAAAACCAAATGGGATATTAAATACCTGAGCCCATATTTCAACCTCATCTAGGACTATGTCAGCAATAGCTTCGCCAATGTTGACCTTCCTAAGCACCAGCAGAAAGCCATCAAACGTCCATGGCCCTTCTTATAGGATTTTTTCCATATCCCATTGGAATATAAATTTGTTCTCTTCAACTTGTTCAATGGTAACACCTTGGCCAGGACGCCAAAGTTTTGAGAGCCTCTCCTGCATGAATTGGAACCGCACCGGCTTGTCCGTCAACAGCTTCCCAACAAAGCACAGCTCAAGCAAAGCCTCTTGTGACAAATCAGAGGATCCAGCTGAGGATGCATTTGGTGAATCATTAATATCAACATTGAAATTTTCCATGGTATATGTGAAACAACACACACAAACAGCAATGAACAGAAGTGCTATGAACTTTGTTTGCATAAGTTGAAAGTGATTCTCTCAACCGTAAAGACCATTCCTTATAAAGCAGCTGATAGTTGACTCCATATAACTGAGCAATCCTAACAAATCTTCTTATGTTCAAGTCAAAGAAATGAAAAATCCCACCAAATCTTCTAGACTTCAGAACATGTGATAGTATTAGAGGAAAGTAATGCTCAGACACTAATGATCTAATCCCCTTTAAATTGGGATACCAATTTTCAAAATCATGTATATTATGATGAAACATGTACCATTGATTTTTTGAATTTTGTGTAAAGCATAATTTCCAATCTTGAAAGCTTTGTTTGACTTTAGCACTGATCCTATCTTCCATAATCTTATTATTAAGAGAATTGAAAAGTATGATTATAAAGCCCAACATATGTCGCCTCCATATGAACCACTCTTCAACTGGATAATATCTTCTCATTTAAGATGTTGTTGACCCATAAACACCAAGGTAGCAGACAGCTAGATCTGATGAATTGAAGGATAGAATCATCAAAAAATTCAACGCACAAGAGACTAAAACCCCTTCATAATTAGATCCAACCAAAATGAAATCGTAAGAGGAAATCAGTGATCTCACAACCGAACACAAAAGGAAAGGAACAGAACACAATCAAAAGAAAAGGAACTAAAAGAACAAAGGACACAAAAAACGATCAGATTGATTCAACAATCAACCGCATCGAGGAACAAGCACTCACAAGGTCAACGTTTAGTCAAAGGACAATCAGACGGAAACCCAGGAGAGATTAGGAAGATAATTTATTTGTTGCTATCATTCTCTTAATGACTAATGAATACAATATGAATCACTAATTAATACAAATGAATACCTATTACTATTCTTTAAATAATACAGATTCTATGACTAAGTAACACATATTCTATCACTCCCCGGCAAATGATGCAGGTGGTTGTCGGACGCTGAGATTGTCCCTAAAATCTTGAAATAAAACCAATGGTAGACCCTTGGTGAAGATATCTGCAATTTGATAGCGTGATGGAACATGTAGGACGCGGATGTCTCTATGAGCTATTTTTTCACGAAAAAAATGAATGTCCATTAGATATGTTTTGTGCGCTAGTGCTGGACGGGTTTTCCGGATAGATATATGGCACTAAAATTATCATAATAAACCAAGGTAGCATTGTGAATGGGGATATGTAATTCCAAAAGCAGGTTTCGTAGGCAACAAGATTCATAAACCACATTGGCAACTCCTCGATATCCGGCTTCAGCACTTGAACGAGTTAAAGTATATGCTGCTGTTTGGAGGACCATGTGAGTAAGTTATCACCGAGAAATACACAGTAACCAGAGGTGGATTTTCTGGTATATGGGCAACCTCCCCAATCTGCATCTCTGTAAGCAATAAATGATGATGTAGAAGAAGAGTAAGTTGCAGGCCATACTTACGTGTGCCCTGAATAAATTTCAGGATGCGTCAAAGGGCATGCATGTGATCATCCATCGGATTGTGCGTAAATAAACATATATGTTGCACTACATAAGAAATGTCAGGCCTTGCGAAGGTGAGGTAATGTAGGGTGCCAGCAAGGCCGCGATATAGAGAAGGGCCTTCAAATTGGGTGCTACTTTTGGCGCTCATCTTTGGTTTAGTATCAACAAGAGTATGACATGGTTTACAAGAAGCCATTCCAGCACGTTTAATAATTTCTTCTGCATTCTTTTTCTAAGACAAAAATAAGCCACCAGAATGACATGTGACAATAATACCCAAAAAATAATTCAATAATCCCAAATCATTCATAGAAAACTCGGAGCTAAGGAGTGATATGAGACTTTCAAAAGTCATCAGAAGAAACAGTAAGAATGATATCATCTACATGCAATAGGAGGTAGGCCAAATGAATACCTTTTTGATAGATGAAGAGAGAGTTGCCAAACTTACTTTGAGAGAATCCAATAGAAGAAACATATTCGGAAAATCGTTTGTACCATGCTCAAGTTGGAGATAGATATATATCACCCTCCGACTTGTGGGGGGCTATTACACACTAAGCATACAAATGAGATGAATGAGCTTAAGGAAAATAACTTGCAGTGCAAGTAATCTCTGTACTTTACATTAGAAGATTCTTTTCTCATTTCTGTTATTTGATAATACATTGATCTATTAATATCTGTAAGCCTATCCCATAACGTTTTCTATCACATACAACATTTATTTTTCCCTTTTCTTTTTTACCTTCAAAACGTATAGTAACCTAAATATAAATACCTTTTCAAGTGGAGACTCGAACTTTGGTTTGTCATATTATGATATTTTAATTTATTCTGTTTGACATATCCATGTTGATCCTTTCGTTTTAGGTTTAAAAAAAAAAGATGTTTATCACCTACAGAAAATTTTCTATTTCATTTTTTGTCTCAAATAGCATGTTTATATTCACATTTATGTCAAATCTATTTTCTTTAATGTTTAAGATATGTTCAAATTATGTCTATCTTTTTTTAGGACAGATTGTATCAATTTTTTTTTTAACAACAAATTATGTCGATCTATTATGTTAAAGTTATGTCCATCAACGACATGTTAAAGTTATGTCCATCGTGGATAAAAAATGAAAAAAAAAGTTATATAGGATGAAAATATATTTTTTTGTTAACATAAAATCACTCTTACTTTCACTTTTCATCACTTCTCAATTTTTTTTCTGATGGACAGCAAGTTGATCAGAACCCTAAAATCACTCTTATGTTCACTTTTCATCTGCTTCTCCCCACCGCCGCTGCCCGATCTCCCGTTCGAACTGGTGGCAGAGATTCTGTGCAGGCTTCCCGTGAAGCTCCTCATACAACTTCGATGTCAAAGTAAGTCCCTCAATACCCTAATTTCCGATCCCAAATTCGCAAAGAAACA